>NC_053161.1:37258067-37265567 GCF_016835505.1 Polypterus senegalus
GAAGTAAATAATGAAGGTGATCGTCCCTTTAACTATCTACTAAGAATTACTTATTTAATCATTATTTTTTTCCTTTTCATGCCTACACAGGCAGGGTGTGTGTGTTCATGTGTGCAATGCACATAGATAACCAAATGTATACAAATTGTGTACTAAACATTAGAAATAACTATTATTTTAAATGTAAAGTGATTACCTTTTTTGTTTTGTTAAGTGCTTCTAACATTTCTAGATTGATTTGAAATGGATCATTGTTTCTGCCCTTAAATATAGGAAGTATTTGATGTTTAAATTTTTAATTAGACATAAAGAACAAAGGGAAATACACATATACATACATGCATACTTCTAATTTCTTGGTATACTTTATGGCTGTCTTTCAGGAATCTATCTTTTTAGAAAAAACAGCTTTTGTTCCCTTTGTGATTTTAATTAATTTAACAACTTTTGAAAGATGTTTAAAAATGGATTCTGGATTGCTATTTGTAGAAGGTATATATGTGGGATGAAATAAACTAAGATGGTTTGTGGGTGGGTGTGTGTGTGTTTCAGGTTTTCCAACTTATTTCTTATTCCATTTTGATTTATTTGGCAATCTAAAGTATTAAAGTGCAATTTTTCTTGATTTTTCCATCCTTAAATATGATCATTGTTACAATACATTGTTGAATTACTATATATTAAAAAATAAATAGCATAGTATTATAAATGAGTTTTAATGTGTTAGCATTTATGCATCCATATTGTAAAGCAATCTAGTTTTTTTTCTAAAATGTGGTTTTTAAGCATTAAAGAATTTGTTGTACTGTATTCTTCCTATTCATTATGCCACTTACTTCATGCTTGTCTTAACAATATATATGAATTGCACCTGCCAAAAAGGTTTATCAGATGGCTTTATACATAGCAAAGCAGTTTGTTTTCAGTTGATAATCTTAATCCTTTGAAAGTAAAGCATGGAGCAGTTACCCATGTATTGGTTGGTTGGTTGGTTGGTTAGCTATTTAATTTTAAGATTTGTTTCCTTTAGTTATGAGGTTTTGCCAGGAATTACTTTTGAATGATTGCACCATGTATGTATAAATGAAATGATGGCATTTTTACTTCCAGAGGAATTCATGTTACCTTTTTCTACTTGAAGAAAAGATGTTTCATCAGATCTTACAAAACCAAAAGACCAGGTTATCATACAAATTTGATTTGAATTTCCTTTCCCCATTTTCCTGTTTATATGCACCCAACACCACACCACAGACAAAGAATACATTACCCCAACCCCGAACCTGTCTCCCCTTAGCATCTTTACATATTTAGCAGCATACTGTCTACAATAAATTCAAGTACTTTGTAAATTAAGGATCATTATAACATTTTCAACTTATTTGCACAAATTTCCTACTTTTTAGCAAGGTTCTTCATATTTGGCATTTTGATTTATTAGCCAATCTAAAATATTAAATATCTTAGCTCACTTAGCATACTACCTCTTTATTTTATATGCATTGTACTGCATGTCAATGATGAATTAATTTCACTGGAGCACAGAAGTTGTGATTATTTAAAACAGCAACTAATTCCAAGTTTTAGATTATTCCCAAGTGAAAAGAAACAGACTGTAACACAATTATCATTCTTATTCAATGTGAGTGTTTTGACAGCGACAGTAGCTTTCTAATCACAGGTAATCTGTTCTTGGGGATTGGTTTCACATTATTGCATTGCTTTTATATTTCTTGTGTAAATGACACATTGATGTTTCTTTCAGGCATACTTTTTACAGTTTTTTTTTTTTTCTAATGATGCACATTTAATAAAATTGCCGACCTCAGTTTGTAAAGTGTTTATCTGTTTATTTCTTTAAAGCTAGCAATATCTTGTTTGCTGTCCTGTATTGACAGTACAGCTTGCTTAGAACACTTTTAGACTTTGACCTTGCCACACCTGCTACTGTAAGCAGAAATATCAAACGTATGTCCTTATTCAAAAAAAAAAAAAAAAGTTGCACACCTGTCTTTAGCTACCAGAACAAAGTGGTTGATATAAATACTACATTTAAACACAAATCTCCCCACTCTGCATTAAGAGAAGTTTATAAATAATGCCTGAAACACTTTACAGTGAGCTTTAGGATAACTCTTGTTGTTACATTCTTCATTGCCCTAAATTAGAAGCCCTTTTCCCTTGCAGCTGACTAGTAAAGTGGGTTTCTTCTTCACTGAACTGCTCATTAAGCTGAAAGTAGAAAATCAACAAACTGTGCATTTCTTACCTCTGGGGTTAATTTATTCCATACCTTTTCCTTTTCTTGCAAAAGAATGTGTTTGTGGCACATTTAAGGTGCATCTATTCAAGTATCTTTCAAAGAGATTGTAATAGGCATTTAACAAGTTAGTCTCTGCTACTTTTAAAGCTTTTTAATTCTTAGTTTTACTGTTACATGACCGAAAGCTGCAACAGAATAAGCCAAAAGATAAACTCAATGTATTAAATTTTCATCAGGTGCAAAATTAAGCTAGGAGTCTAATCTGCTTTGCAATATTCCTTTTGTTGCATAAATTAAGGTATTTTTGATGAGTTTAGTAGAATGTCTATGGCTGTACAGTTTATAAATAAAAGCCATCGAATAAACACAAAGCACTGTTGTGACTTTAACAGGGAGTCATATACTAATTTATATAATAAGTGGTTGGGCACACTTTATTCAAGACTACAGCTGCAAGAAATGGCATGAATTGCTGGGTGTGTTTAATGCTGGATTATAGCAATTTGAAACATGTCAAACACATGGCTAACGCCTCATGCTTCACTCATTCTTGCGTAAACCTGCATAGCCACCATCCATTATACCCTTGGTAACAACACAATTCTGGAAGTAAATATTACTACACTAAGTAACCTTTCAGTCAAGATTGTTTAAGAAGAGAAAGCTCTATCCTGCATGTATAGTAAAGTGTGAGATACAAGCTTTTAATGAATGGTGGAAGAGATTGTTAAATATAAATATTTAGAGGTATTGCTGTACTGTATAGTGTAAAATAGATTTTTCAAGGCCCTTTTCACTTTCCAGCCTTGCACTTTTTGTTCTCCTTTATGTTGTGGGATTTAACAAAAGTACTGTTTGCTGTTCAGCATTTATGTACAATTTGAGTAACACTTGTCTTTGAGACTTCTGCGAATATTTAGGCAGTTGAAATTGTTCTGTAATTACTGATTGAGCATGGGCTTAAAGAGCTACACTATTAGTGAGGTTCTGCTTACTTAAGTGAGATGTTCCCCTGAGACTGAATCTATCTTTTACACATACAGGAGATATGTCTATGTCTAATCACAAGTTGCATGTTTTAAGTTAGTTTTTCATTTTTATTTAATCTGCAAATATTCATTCTGTTTTTGTTCTTGCTGACATCACATTTGTAAATCTTGTACTGTAATTTAGCTGTTTAGTACGTTTTCAGTAGTATAATAAGAAATTAATTTAGTTATGGATAAAATCATTAATAAAAAAAAATATTATAGTTTGTTGGGCTGTTTGTCTGGCGACCCATAATGTCTGCCAAACATTTTTGTATATGCTTAGATAGATCAATGAGTGCTTTTTTCTAATGCACTCAGTGTCTTTAAAAGACTGTGTTTGAATTTTCATACAACAAGTAAAGGCAATCAGACCCCCCTTTTCTCTGAATATTTTAAACATTGTGCATGTAAAATTTATGCCTAATTTGAATACTTATTAGCTGCCTGATCTCAGAAAAGAGTGCTAGCTTTGTTTTTTTTTTTTCCTTGTGAAATTCATCACTGGGTGTCACATTTTCCATTTGTATTCCCTTTCTTAGCTAATGTTCAATACAATGTTTAACAGGGAGTGTTTGTTCATAAACACATCTGCTTCAGCAGTTGTTTACTGTAGCTATAGCAGCTGTCGCCCTTTATGTAACTTAGCTCTTGTTTGTTTTACTTATATCCTGTTTATTCTTGTTCTGAACATCCTCAAATTGGAAATCAGGAGTTTCTACTTGTCTAAGTCTTGGAACATGTTTTCTTTTTTTAAAGAAGCCGGCAAGAAATAATGTATGCATTAATCTCCATATGAAATCAGAGTGGGGGGAGGGGTTGTAAGTGTATTGCAGTTGTTGTGCTGCTTTTTGTTGTTTTTGTGTGTGTGTTGTTTTCATTTGGACTAATGTATAATTAATAGTGTATGCAACATCCTTCTTTTCCTTAGAGTAAATTTAAAATGGTATAATATATAGCAGGGTGAATTTTCTTTGAACCCAAACAAAGGCTCTGATTAGAGTGTTTAATTATGGTGCTCACGTGATGCTTTACAATTACTCTAGACAAAAGCACTTAATGGGCAAGCATGAGACTTCTTTGTTTGTTTGTTTGCTTGCTTGTTTGTTTATGTCAGCTGATTTAGTAATTAACTTTAATCAAAGCATATATTTCTGGTTGCTACAATATAGGGATTTTTTTGATGTGTTATGGTACAGATTTGTAAATGCATTGTTTTTGTTTTTATATTCCAAATATATAACCTACCGTGCTTTCCTGCCTAAGCCGTCTGTCAAAATGTGAGAAGTGTTTTAAATTCTTGCAATTTGTAGTGTTCAGCAACTGGAAGGTGAGGATAGATGACAAAGACTGTGAATGCAGAACATACTTTGGAATTTGTGATGCATTAGGTCAGAGTGGTTCTTATTTATTACAAAGATTTCAACTGATCTTGGCAGGACATCGCATTGCTGTCCTGAAAGTGCAGTACATTTATGCAGTGAAAATGATAAAACATTTATTACAGTCGAGAAGGTAATATGCATAATTTATGCTGTTTTTAGCACAATCATTAGTGATATTCTTGATAGATTTTATTTCAGCTTTCATATCTAATACATGCCAGGAAAATTAATTTTATATCTTTCATTTATTTGCCTATGTTAAAATTGAGTTTTAAGTCATCTTCAACTGAATGGTTTGATTGCTTTGCTTGCATGGGCTTAATTATTTCCCAGAAAGGACAGTATTAAATGTTTTAAATGTCACAAAAATAAATGAATATCAGCAATATGATGAAGAAATAAAAAAAGAAAAAAAAATAGTTATCTGGTGGTGTATTGCTTCTCCCAACCCCCATGCCCCCCATCTCAAGAGAGACAAATTTTATTTAATCACAAAAAGGGTGAAGCCCATTAAACCATTTATCATTGGATATCACATGATTTGCAACTCCCCTACGTAATTTTAATTTTGCATTATTAGCTGTGCATCATTAGACACCTGCTTTTGAAGAATAGTCATATACAGTAGCAGGTAGAAGTATATTCTTATATGTATATTATTAATACTTGTATAATTAGGAAGAACTCCTAAAAAATATTAATTTTAATGTTTTCCCATGTGTGAAACTTGTTTAAGTTAAATAAATAAGTAATATTGCATGCTGACAATAATAATAATTATTATTTGCATTTATATAGCACTTTTTTCACTACTACAATGGGATGGATTATAGAAGGGGAAGCCAAAAATATTTATCAGTATTCCTCTACTGTGAAAAATATACATACAAGATCCCAGTGTCTTGTTTAAAAATAAATAAAAAATGAAGATGAGTTAGTTCACCTTCTCATAAATAAAGCAGTAGTACAAATGTGACCTTTATTAATTTACTTATTTATTTTTGGTGCCTGATTTAGAATGTGTTCTTTTCTGAAGTATAGTAACTACAAGACTGGTTAGTAAATTATATTTGTTCACTACATGTTTTGCAGTTTTTCAAGTTAACAGAATCTTTTTTTATACTAGTTAGAAGAAAAGCAAAAAAGCTAAATTGTTTTAGTTGTTTTAATGAGAGTGCAGTGTATTTGCTTTAATTCACACTTAAATGCCCCCCTACCCCCCAGCTTTAATGTGGGCCACCTTAATAATGGAAGTGTAAAGGTATAACCAGACCGTTAATTGATGCCTCTTAATCACTTTTAGGTATTAAGTCATGATGCAGGAATCCGCGACAGAGACAATAAGCAACAGTTCAATGAATCAAAATGGAATGAGCACTCTAAGCAGCCAATTAGATGCTGGCGGTAGAGATGGAAGATCAAGTGGTGACACGAGCACTGAAGTAAGCACAGTTGAACTGCTGCATCTGCAACAACAGCAGGTAAGTTGTGTTGTCCTTTTAAATTAAATCACAATTTCCAGTAAACAGTAATAAGTCATTATTCTTTAAAAAGTGCAGTAATAATAGATAACTGTTAGAGATAGTAATTTGTTAATGAGGATGTGTTTGCTCTAGCTTGTATATAAATGATGTCAAATCATTATTTTGTGTTTATTTTGTTGTATATAAATATTGTGCTTTGTGTTTTAGGGTAACTAATTTCAAAATAGGTTTTGTGTTTTGTGTATTATGTAGTGGTGATGCTGTTATGTATTTTATATGTATTTGTCTTCAGAGTTGCAGTGTAAATAATAAGGGCTTTCATGTTCATAGTTACAGTCTCGTAGCTAAAGAGATGTGAATCCTGAATATCCACTAGAGGGCCTTGTATCTTGATATTAACCCTGCCTACAAAATCCCTGCAATAAACCTTTGACCATTGAAGACATTAAAAGGGGGCTAATTGATGTTCTGTTCATTGTGATAAACAGATTTTTATTTTGGTGCTTTTCAAAATGTTTCAGTGATAAGTTTTGCATGAATACACTTTAAAAATTAATAATTGTGCTTTGCCTATGCTTCTGCTTTGTTACATTTACCTCTTTTATTCATATCATTGTCATATTTATTTATATTCATGTACAAATTAGTAGAGTATTGGTTTAGATATTTTATCATGTTTGATGTATAATTTTGAGTTGTCATTCTGTTAACTTTACACAACCATAATAGTATAAAAGTAAGTCGACGCATCAAAAAAGGTTGAATGTTGTTTTTTATTTTGTCTGTAAACATTTGGTGATGATGCTCAAGCAGCATTAGTTTTGTACATATGTAATATATACATTATTACGTGTGTGTTTGTATAGAATATATACATACTTATTCACACTGTATAAATTGTGTGTATACAGTGTATTTGTGTATATATATAGTGTGTGTGTGTGTGTGTGTATGTATATATATATATATATATATATATATATATATATAATTAATGTATGTGTATGTATACAATGTACTGATAAATGTAGTGCAAGTATTCAATAGCACTAATTTCATGAGTGCCTTTACTTTATTTTTAATAGACCACAGGACCTCCTTTGTTTTCTTGTTGACATCCCAGTAATCTGGGCCACTTGTTAGGGAAGTGGATGACAATTGTAGTTTTTTTCATTGATCAGTCATACTAGGGAAAAACGAGAGGTAGTTTATGGGCTGTATATTTGTTAGAAGCCAGCTGAACCCCAGGACCACAAGGAGACAACGTACCTCAGTGAGCACAGGGCCTTCAGGGCATGCTTTTCTTAGTAATACTGTTAAGCAGTGTCTCTTGTCATACT
>NC_053161.1:37270567-37360567 GCF_016835505.1 Polypterus senegalus
GTTAAAATATTAACAGTATGTGCATGTTGTCATCTGTTTTTGTGTCTTTAAAGGTATTCCCCCCAGTAGCTCTTTCTGAAATGCATTCGGTTCTGATGAAACTAGGTGTGTTTTTTTTTTCCCCCTCCAAAAAACCCGTGAAAGTGGCATCTTGAGGGAGTTGCAGAATTTTTTTTTTTTAGTGGTGGGGCCATCTTATAAATAAAGTATTGATATTGCGCCTGAGCTCCTCTGTAGGTGAAAGTGGAAGTGTTATGTTTTTATTTAAGTTCAGAATGACGATCAAAAAAGGTATTACAGTGAGATGGTGAACCACCACTGTATTAATGTTATATTAATTTGATAGTTAACTGCTTACATACGTTAAGTATGCCTAGATACTTCTTAAAGATTTATTAAAATAAACCAATCCAAAATGTAGTAGCTACCAGCCAGGGTCCTGCAATAGTAAAGGCTTCCACTCTTTTTCAGGAATCCTAAAATACACAATTACACATGGGCAATTTACAGGTGCTTATACTAGAACTTGCAAACTTCATGCTGAAGACTGTTGAATCAAAATGAAGGTTCAACAATACTGACACAGGGAACTGATAAGAGCACTATTAGTAAAATAGCATGCTCTAAAATAATACACAAAGAGTCTCTAATTGAAGAAATTAAAAGTATATTTAGCAGGGTAAAGCAAATTTAATTTTCAGAGAAATGCCGAGGTTAATTTTTCAAAATTGTTTAGACCAAAAATGTGTAAAATTCTAAACCAACAATCAAATGTTACAGAAAAGCTAGGTTTGTTTCAAGGACTTTTTGTGTGAAAGCTTGCATACAAAGTACTCTAACCACCTTCTTAAATAGGACAAATGCGATGACTTAAATTATCAAATGACGGACAACAGGTGCTGTTGCTGAAATCAACACAGCCTTTGCTGTAAAAAGCAAGCACTAAATAGCAGCCATCATTGTTCAAAACATGTACAGAATGATGCAGCAATAACATAAAAATAAGTAATTTTTTTTTTAAATTAATGAAAACTAAACCATCATTTCAAAAAATGATCAAAAATAATTTAAATGTGGACAAAAATGGGATGTGTGATGGCAGCATTGCCATCTCTACATTTACCTTTACATACTGAGTTGTACACATAAGTAAATGAGCTGGCTATATTTGATATTATACTTCACATGAGGAAAAAAGCTGTGTGTCATTCTTTTTTTTGCCGTACATCATTTTGTTTTTTGCTTTATTATCATTGTTTCAAGTAAAAGGTGAAAATGGATTTTATAAATGCACACATTTAATCTCTTCACAACTTTTAGCGTAGGTAGGGAATACAATTTCAAAGTAACTTTGTATTTTTTTGTCTTGGCTTACTTCCTGCATTGTATTTTTATTTTGTAGTTTGTAAATACTTTGGTGTTGATCAATTAATGTGGGTAATTGCCATCTTAACACCAATGAAAGATAGCAGTGGATACTAAAAATGAAAACAGCAGGTTTAAAAATTCATGTTTGCCATGTAAATATCTGGCATATATACGTCAAGTTTATTGTACTTCTATAATGTATAAGGTTTTATTATGTCTTGATGCATTTTAATTATGTATTTGTCAGTATAACACCGGGTAATAGTTAAATGTTGAAATGGCATTATGTGTAGTATTTGGAAATATTTTTATTAATCTTAGAAAATGGTAGATGTCTGAAAAGGGACCTTTCCTAATGCACATTCAGAACATTTGCGGTCAGAAGGTCATATCGCTGCAATGTTTAGGCAGTAGCATTGTCTCTTGTGGAATTTGTCTTGTTTGAAGTGCTTCCAGAGGCAGACTTTTTGCTTTAACTTGTATCTGTCAAATAATGTTCTTGGGAATAGGTTCATGTATCCTAGGCGGCAATGGGGATTCTGTACATTACTGTGAAAAAGCAATACTGTTTATAGTTTCTAAACATGCATTTTTTTGGGGGCATGTCTAACTTTTCATCCCTTGTCTCTAATAAAATGTAGAGTGTGTATAGTGGCAAATTCTAGAATTTTGCACTAAATAACTATAACTAAACATTAAATATTTTGAAATAACCTTATATATATATATATATATATATATATATATATATATATATATATATTATGTATGTATATGTATGTGTGTATATGTATGTATGTGTAGATGTATATATATGTGTGTGTGTGTGTGTGTGTGTATATATATATATATATATATATATATATATATATATATATGTGTGTGTGTGTGTGTGTGTGTGTGTGTGTGTGTGTGTGTGTGTGTGTGTGTGTATGTAATTAAGAGGAGTTTGAAATTAAATGAACAGTATGTTTTCCTCCTTTATGAAAGGTAATAGATTCAGCTGGAATTATTTTAGTGGGCAGGGAAAGAGCTGTACATAAGACAGAAACAGGAGAAAAAAAATTGATTACGGACGATATATAGCTACTAAGCCTCATCATTCCCAGTGCAGTTTTCATGTAACATTTGACTGCTGGTCAAAATGGCAGCAGGGGACCCATCTTTCAAGACTGAAAAGCTAATGGCAATGGCGTATGCTTGCTGTAATTTGTGGGCATTTGACTCTACTGACAGGTGTAATTATTTTATGAGACAGATTGGAAATCGCAAAAGTACTTCAATGTTTTAATCCTGAAGTGAAGTGTATACCTCTTTTCATGTATGTATAATATAAAATGTATGTATGTTTATACATATGTGCCCTTTTTATAAGCCCAGGAAGCTTTTCCTTGTGTTATTAGACACCTTTATACTGTATATATGTTTAATGTTATTTTGTTATGCTGAAACCTAATCATAAAAAGGATATTGTAATTAGGTGCTTGTTTAGTGGAACTTTTCATTTTAACAAATATTTTTATGATGTTTATAGTGTATTTTTAGTGAGCCTCTCTATAAATAGGAAGTTTAGCACATTGCATTATGCTTACTATATATAAGTAAATAATGCTTGTCCATTTTTGTATGATAATAAATTTTAAAGTTGAGAGATAAATATAGTTTTATTAACAAAACAAGACATTTTATCATTTTTTAGGAGCATTGGTCATTAATATTTAAGTAGGTTTGGATTTTTCGCATTTGTTTTGTATTTGGATATTGGTACATATTATTGAAAGGTTAATTTAAAAATAATTTTTAAAAAAGTACAATATTTTTGCTGAAGGCTTGTGAGTGGTTGTATCCTGGTTTATAGAAAGGGACTAATGCATTGTTTCTGTGTGAAACTGATTTAATTTCACACCCATGATACAATATGGATGGATATTACACCAGCAATGAAAGAGATATACTTAACATTCAGACTTATTTGCAGAATCTTTCCTTTTGCCTTCTGTTTTATTTTCCTGACTGTACATGCTGTATGCCAACAAACAATGGGTTTGGAAAATGCTTTCATTTAATCTTTTTATTATCATGGTCACTTTTCATTTGCTGTGATTAAAGCTATGAAGCACATCGAGATGAACAGCACACTATTTTTGCATGATATAGATGTCTTTTCTTTCTTTAAATATTAAAATGTGGTAGGCTCTAAACCCTGATCCTTTTTAAATACAGCTCAGAGCAAGCCCATTTCTCATTTTGCCTGAAAAGCTTTGTTGAGCATAATGTTGTTCTGTCAGTTAGTCATGCCTTCTCATACTGTCTTGCCTGCTATTAGCAGCTTCTGTTAACAACTAAGGGAAACTTCAACCTGATGAATTAGTGGAAGGTGAACCAGTAATTTTCAACCCCATGTTGCAAGCAGTTGGAGTCAGCTAAGTAGGACTGTTATAACAGGTTAGAGAGACTTCGCCCCCTGAGCACATGGAGCACTTGTTTGTTTGTTTTGTTATTAATATATTTAAAAGCAGCCAGACATTTATCCCTTTTCCCACTGAATGTTTTGGAATATAATTTGCAGTTTTGTTTTTTTCTCCCACATCTCCTGGGAATAAAAACAGGGTACTTAGAGAAACTTTAATAATGACACAAGTTGTTTTATTAGTTTGTCAATTCTGTGTGTGTGAGAGAGCCTTCCCACCTCATTCGCTGTTGGTTACTGCCTTGAATATGATTTGTGTAGCGTTCCCCATGACCCTAAGCTTAATTGTGCCGTTTTTTACTAGGTGAATGGGCTTTGTATGATTTGGGAGTGGCAGTGATAAAGAGGTTTTCTAATTGGATCTAAATTTAAAGTGCGTGAGCTCTATGCTGCCCTACTTGTGTACAGCTTTGAGACCTCTTACGTGAACAATCAGTCATATATAGTCTTTTTCGTAGAGGGTGACACAACTGAGGTTGCACAGTTGTCTCATGTTCCCAATCTCAGGGTTTTGAATCCAATGGCTGGTGAGGATACATTCTCCCTTGTGTCGTGTGGATTTTTTTTTTTTTTTTAACCTTACTGAGTTCTTTTTCTCATATCCTAAAAATGTGCATGTCCATTTGAAGTACAATTTTAAATTGCTTGCAGCAATGATAAGGTTAGAGGACAGAATAGCATAGGTGAGTTATGGAAACAGTCACTGGGACAGTGTTTGGAGTATTAGATGCAACATAATCCTAAAAAGCAGTGTTTTGCATTCCACTCCTATTTTAATGTATGGTGTTCTTCTGTGTCTCACTTAGGTTGGAGTTCATATAGCCACATTCATTTGTGATTGTGATATATCTGTCTTCACTCAGTGCCCTGAAGATATGTAACAGGATGGTCTGAATTAATATAAATGGAGATAAGTGAATGTTTTAAACATTTGGATGATGGAGAAATGCGGAAGTATCAACATATCTGTGTTATGTGGTTGTTGCAAATTCAATATTTGATATCACTGTTGACAGTATAGTAGTACATTTGCATTTATTGTCAGAGCACTGTGATTACAGAGTGACCATTCATGGCTAGGCATCTACATCAGAAAATTAACCAACTGAGTGTAGGAGTTTGGAGAAGTTGATGCACTTGGTTTCAGTATATAAGTATATATATATATATATATATATATATATATATATATATATATATATATATATATATATATATATAGGTGTGAATGGAACACCCCTGTATTTTTCATGCACTATTAAGAAACTGCTATTAATATTATTTTTTTTTCTTGTCTAATTACACATTGGCAGTATTTGCCATATGTAACTAAGTAATAGACACTATTGTTTGTCTTGAGACATCTTAGATTTTGTAAAGCCAAGTAAGTCTTTATTATTAAGTAAATTCAATTAAAAATGTTCAGACAAAACAATCATATAATCATCTATACTGTAGATACTGCCATTGAATATGGATGTTATTGCCCTGAATAAGCATCACAGTCTGATTGTCCTACTTTTGAGGATGCTTACTGTAATAACATTAGTACTGAAGGTAGTGATCCGACTGGGCCTAACTCTGTATAAAAGAAAATGTGTAAAGTCCATCATTTATTCTTATAATAACTGTTATTGAGGTATAACTATCCTTTTAAAATTGCTGCAAATGTTGTCCATTTGGAAATAATGGTTGTCACTGTGGTTTGGTGAAGTCCCAAAACCTTAGAAATTGCTTTGAAACTCTCTCCTGATTAGTAAGTTTCAACAAAGTTTTCCTCATCTCCTGTGGCGTTTACTTTGGTTGATAAGACATAGTGTTCCTCAAGAAACCTTTGGTCACTATTTCACTTTCATTGTAAGATTTAATATACAGCAAGGTGTAGATTCAGCAGAACTGGCAGCAATCAGGTCTGGACTAAAAAAAAAGTTTACTCAGCCAAGACTAATAGTTCATCTTTGATCAGCTGTTTGAGTGAATAACTAATTGGACAAATACCTTTTCACATAGGCAGTTCTGGTGTTGGATAATTTTATTTCTTAAATATATTAAGTAGCAAATTAAATATTGTGTTATGTTTTGTCTGCTTTCCTATTAGATTTTTTAAGATCTAAAGAACATTCATTTTGACATGTACAAAAATAGATATTGGGAAAGAGGCAAATATTATTTTTCACACCAATGTAATTTTGTTAAATTGGTCAGTGAACTACTATGTAAAAGGTATAAAAGTGAACATTTTAATTTTATGTTCTATCAGTTGGCCAGTGAGACAGTACTGGAATAATTCTCTCTTGCAATCTTGTGTGTGTCAATAAGCCATTTGCTGAATTTTTGAATTTTGACAGATGCTTTGGAAGCCCATAATAAAGGGACGTTACAGTAGTCAAGCGGTGAAAAAAATAAAAGCACAAGATCCTTGCCAGCAGGATAGACTAAGTAGCACAGAATATGTGAACTGTTTCTAAGGTGAAAATAAGTAGATTTGCAAATACACAATGAAAATATGTGACTATTGTACACAGAGCTGTTTCCTGTACAATAGTACGGTGAACAAGACAGGCATTGTTTTGAATTCAGTTATCCCCAGTCTCCGACAATAATATTAAACTATGTTTCATGATCATGGTTTGTGTAGAAATCTATACTAGAGCATTATGCCCTTCATTACAGATCAGTGCAAGGTCCAAATTCTATTCTTTAAAAAAAAAAAAAATTACCACTCCCCAAACTTGGACCTCTCATTTTTTTTCTGTACTGTGCATAGCCACGAAACCAGACATTTTGTGAGGTAGGTTGCCAATGTGAAATTTTATTTAAAAAAAAAAAGTGTTAAAAATAAACTCATGTAAATACTTGAAGTTGTGAAAATTACATGCACAAATATTAAGAATTGACTGCATTTGCAATGCTTTGTTTCTCAGACGAGATATCTAGCAACTATTTAGTGACCATGTTAAGACTTCATATTAAATGATTTTTTCATATTAAGTGAAATAAATATATATTATGCCAGATCTTGTGATTTAAAATGGGGTTCAAGGGGCAACAGTTCAAATATAAATACAAAAGTCTTAAAAAAAACTAAGAATATTGCTGAGTATTGATCCACATCTTGAGATAGCATACATTGTTCAACGGTGAATCCATGTTGTTTTTGGGAAAATTCAGCCATTGAAAAAATTAAAGACCAACTGTGTACTTAAGCTTATTGCTCGATTCGCTCCACTGCAGCTTTTCACACCCCAGCAATGAAGTTTCACCACAAAAACTTGTCTTCTACCGCTGTTGTTGAATTTAATGTAGCATAATCAGTTCAGTCAAGATTTTTTGTCACATGTTCAGTTTTACCATGAAAGTTTTATTTGCATTCTTAATCAGCATGCACCAGTGTTGTCCCTGTCTGACAGCAAGAATGCTGCTGTACAGGCAATGTAAAAACATAAATAATGTAACGGGCGAAGGCAGCCTTTATTACAACAGTTCTTGATTAAGCTATTCTTGATTTCAATTAAGCAAAACCATATATAAAATGACTAAGTTTGGCATTGCATTGTTTTCCTCACAATTTGAATTAATTAGCACACAGTCTACACCAGTTTCCACAGGGAGAAAAGAGAACATGGTGTAAAGTGGATGGAACAAGCAGCATGCTCACAATCTCTTCATGGACACAGCAGATCTGCCAATGCATGAAAATCCAACAATAAACAGTCAGTTTTCTTTCCTTAATGCTGACAGATTTCCAAGACTGAAAGGAATGATGTAACATGGATCTCGACTGTATATGAGGTGGCGTAGAGTGTGTGTTATTTCATATGATTTGAGTACACATTGGCCATCAAAGATGACAAAAGAACAAAATATGCAGCTTTTGGACAAAAGATAAAATTACTGGTGCCCCTGTTGAAGATGTCAAGTCTGCAACCATGACAGCATCTGTAAGCAGACAAGCGACCACGAAAGATATTCTTACCTCTAAAAAAAATAGTACCAGAATCTGTGATGAAAGAGTATTTCTAGTTTCGTTTTGTTGTTCCATACATGCTTCAGAAATGGGGAGGGCATGTTGTTTTAATCAATACATTTTAATCAATATATTCAATAACCTTTAAGGCATTTGTTAATTAATTAATTTGCTCATTAATATATACTGTAATATGACATGTCATTTAACAATTTTGTATAGTGAACAACAAAAAATGGCTTTTAAACCCAGGGTCTTGACTCTCATTGAGTTGCAAAGAATTTAAAAAGGTTGCACAATTTTAAGTAAGAATGTTTGCAAAGACCCCTTTAACCTTTCATATGTAGTTAATTCAGTGTGTTACTGGCCTTGTACAAAAAGTGGATACCGGAGGTGTGAAAAGATGCATTAATTGACAATTGCTGATGATCTAAAAGGCAAGTTTTTGTCCATTGTTAAAGTGAAAGCGGAAAAAGTAAAAATATCACCTTGGGTATTCAGCAAGCCTCTTAAATGGTTTGTACCATTGTAACTAATGAAAAAATGTACACAATCATACAGTGGGGCAAAAAAGTATTTAGTCAGCCACCAATTGTGCAAGTTCTCCCACTTAAAAAGATGAGAGAGGCCTGTAATTTTCATCATAGGTAAACCTCAACTATGAGAGACAAAATGAGGAAAAAAAAAATCCAGAAAATCACATTGTCTGATTTTTGAAGAATTTATTTGCAAATTATGGTGGGAAAAAAAGTATTTGGTCACCTACAACCAAGCAAGGTTTCTGGCTCTCAGACCTGTATTTTCTTCTGTAAGAGGCTCCTCTGTCCTCCACTCATTACCTGTATTAATGGCACCTGTTTGAACTCGTTATCAGTATACACTATATATATATATATATATATATATATATATATATATATACACATACACTGTATATGAGTCTACAGAGAAGCACATACATTGCACAAGTTTGGTGTCATTTTTTTAGTGCATTTAGGAAAGCGTTCAAGCATCTTCTGTGTACAAGCACAAAGGGAGTAGAGATTCAGGAGGAGTTAATTATGTGGTGAAATTTGGACTAGATTAGTCTAACTATAAAGGCATAGCGAGAGACAGTGCAACAGGGAAGATCATAAGAAGGCATAAGGTCATCATATAGATAACATGGAAGTACTATTTTAATAATCACTCTTGGCAGCATACTGTTTGAGATCTTGTGTACCCAAATAAAGTATGAACATTCACGTCTTCATACAGATGCAGTGGCTATTGAAGGGAAGAGTGAATTAGAGTGTATGAACTGAGAAATGAAATAACATTCCTTCAAGAAAAAGAATTTCCTTTGGTTATTGAGTGATGAAATAATGCTCCTAACCTATTGTATATTATATTGCTGACATCTGAGTTTTTGTTCTTAATGAACTCAACTTGAATTTGCAAATAAGATACTAGGGTTTTTTGTTTGTGTTTAAGTTACTATATGCCTTAGTTACTACTGTGAAAGTTATAGTTGAATCTTTTGTAGCTTTTTTCTGTTACAGGTTGCCAAAGCACAGTATACTAATCTGCAGATTTCACATATTGTCTTCCAGTAGAGAGATGAGAAATCCATTTCTGTTTTAAGCCGGAAATTCCATGATAATTTTAAACAGAACTTAAAGTATGAAGTATAGGCTAATGTAATGGACATCTGACCGTGGGTTGAAGGCATGCCACAAGACTTAAAAGTTCTCCTGATTCTTACTTAGTCTTTTCATCAAGTACTCAGTGGTGACTAAAACCATCATTCAGATACTATTGCCTTTCACAACAACATGGAAGTGTTAAATGGATTTTACATTTTAACCAAGATAATGGTTAAGCACAGACATCAACTAATTTCTGAGCCTGGTATACATTTTACCCACCACTTTGATACTCCACACCTGAATCATGATTTAAGTGATGTGTCAATAAGTAATCGTTACCATAGTCTTTCACAATTTTTTTGTTAATGGTGTGTATTGACATCTGTTTATTTTTTTTTAATCATGTATTTAATGTTAAAAATTTTATAAACTAATGACAGTGCTTCTAAATAAAAATGCACGCTGTATGAAGTATACATGTTACTGAGAACATTATAATTCTTTCCTGCACGTCTGACTAATAGGCAACAGATCACTCTATATGTTTTTTTTTTCATGAAAGCATGAAGGCTTAGTCAATATGTTTTTGAAATTTCTCTTTCATTAAGATGTTTAAAAAGCTCAGCAATTTTATGTCACTATCTGAATAATCAATATTTTAACAATTATTACAGAATGTAATAACTTCTTCACCTGAACAAACTGGAGAATGGCAGTAGAGTGTAGTTTTCTTCACCCACATTCATGTCATTTGTAGTGCTTGTTTGGATCATTTTAATACTCTATTTGAGGCTTTTATGTTCAAAAAGGCAATTAACCTAATGGCATATAAGAATACATGCCTTTATATATTTTTGTTAATTTTTATGATGGTCATTGAAAAAAGAGTGGCTAAAAATTCCTTCCATTGTCAGAGTTGGTGTCTGCAGTGCCATCTTATAAAAAAAAAAAAAAAAAAATCTTATAAAATGTAGAGTAAATTGTACTGATGGGGGTAAATATACCATATATACTCATGTATAAGACGGGTCAAAAATCAATCATAAAATCAGACCGTGACTTATACACCCGTTCAAAAATGCAACAATTTTTTTTTTTTTTTTTAAACATCTTCTTGCCTCCTCCAATCTCGCATCAGTTTCTCAGACGCATCGAATTTTGTTTTCTTTTATTTTCTTTGGCTACTTCAACAACATTTAATTTAAAACCAGCTTCATATTTTCTTCTGATCGAACGCTCCATCGGGCTTAAGGGATGCCTTTACGATCAAGGTGCATGAGGGTGTGAGATACAAAAAGCATAAATCAGTGCAAACATTGCTTTGGAATAGTTCGGATAATAGAGAGAGAAGTTAGGAGCACGCACTGATGCAGCGCATTGCCGCATCCACACAGGAAAAAAAGATAGTGTGCTCCATGGTTACTCTCTCAGGTGGGCGTTAGGATATCATAATCCCTTGTACCAATAGCGTGAGTTTTCTGCATTCGACTTATACAACCAACATTATAAAATACCAGAAATTATACTGTAAAATCAAGTCCCGACTTATCCATGGGAGAACTTATCCGCGAGTATATACAGTATTGCCAATGTCAAAGAATAAAAAATAATTACCCAGAGAGTGTAGGAGTCAAACCTTTAACTGATAAACATAACTGTTTAAGATTTTAATAGCCAACTAATAATTTAATTTAGTTTGAATGCAATAACTTAAAAAAATTGATCCACTTTGAACAACTTAACTACAAATAGTATAGAAAAAGTGGTGGAGGGGGTATGCAAGCAATTCTTTTGTTTAGCATAATTTACTAATATTATTGCATGTCACCCTTAATAAATCAGTATTTGTTAAAGTTTTTGTTTTTATTACACTCTAATTTTTAATAGGCAGTTGAGTATAACTGTTGTAACTGGTAAAGTCTCATTCTTAAAAATCCTACATATCATCTGTTCTACTCACTAGAATAGAAATATAAATGTTATAATTGTGTACTGCTTGACATAACTGTTCTATTCTTAGGTATTGCTATTTAAAATACTGTAGGTGGTGCTTTTAAACTTTAAAGTGGTTTGATTTGTAGTTTGAAGGATTTTTTTAGTTTGCTGTTGCTGTAGCCATTAGAAGTTCTTTGTTAACATTTCTGTTACTTTTTTATTGTAAAACATTTACTGGCCAAAAATATGTAATTGAGATGTTTTGTGTTTACCGTTTCTGCTATGTGGTATGTTGTTAATTATTATGGTTTGTCATGCTCATGTCTTCATCATATACTTATATGTACTTGAGTAGTAAATATGTGAAATATTAATTATAATTAATAAGGAGATTTTTCTGTACTAGTTGAAAACCTTGACCACATTACTATAAAACATGTATGCTAAACAGAAAATTCTTTTTAAATCTGTATCCAGACAGTACATATCATATGGAATTGTGTGTCTATGCATTATCTTACTACTCTTTTTCTAATATTTCTAAATTGATTGAAAAATGATATGAAATACATGGGTGTAGCTAGTGGCGAGAGATAAAATATTTCCCTTTGTTTATGCAATTTGCATCACATTAGGAGATGAATATGAAATGTCTATTTCCCCTTGTGGAATAGCTGTATTTGGGTGCAGGTGTTCAGTGTATCTTGATAGAATGAGTTTGTTTTATATGAATATGGTAGAATAGGTTATAATTTATTTGAACCACTGTGTAATTATTCATGTGATTAAGGTATCAAAAGCATTATTTTTTACAAGTTACAATTTTTATTGTAACTTACAGACATGCATAAATTAGACAGCTTTACAGATTAAAAAATGTTTAGCATTTGTTGAGAAATAAATACCTCTTCCTTATAACACCATCCAGAAAGGCTGATATTTTGCTAAAGGCCTTAGTGAATGTTAAGGGTTTGATTGTACTACACAAAAATGTATAATACAATACTAGCATCATTCTGATTTTCATATTTTGTTGTAACATACTGCAGCATTATACATAATTATGTCTCCAAGATATATGTTAAGACTTCTGTGGTAGGTCTTAAGATACAATACAAGAATAACATAACTATCTGACATAGGCATTTCTCAGTGCTCAGGAGGTTCCTAAAGATAAAGTCACAAGAAACTTATATTTGAGACCAGACAATTTCCTTGTTACTATGATCAGCATTTGTGTGAATGCATCCCAACAAATGTTTTGTTTAGTAATTGAATTGTTTAACATTACATACATGTGATATTAGTAGATTGGTCCATTACTCTCTTTTCCTTGTATACATTGCTTTGAACACTTCAATTTGTGAGAGATCTTCTTAGGGTGTTCTTTATTAATTCCAGTCCTACTTTCAACCTGCTTGTTCTTTGTAATCTTCTCTTTAACATTAAACATGTATAGTATCATATTTGTTTTTGCAACTGGATATATGCTTTCCAAATATGACAGGGCATAAAACCTCATTCACATATGTTATAAACTACAGATCTCCTCAAGGATACTGCCTCAAATACAGAAACATATATTCACTGATCATTCATTTAGTCAAATATACTAACCACCTACTATATATCATCAAAAGTTTCTTGGGACACCACAATAGCCGGGCAGATTAGCAGTAACTGTACACAGGATCCAGAAGGATACAGGCAAGTTTGACTGGAACAATACTTACTGATGAAATATGTATCTAGAAGATATAATAATTTACATGGTACTAAATTGCCTATGTAAGGCAAGTATTTTGGTCATATTTGTGAATTGTTTATTAATTAAAAATTCCGTGATTACTACAGTAATCCCTCCTCGATCGCGGGGGTTTCGTTCCAGAACCCCCCGAAAAGGTGAAAATCCGCAAAGTAAAAACCATATGTTTATATGGTTATTTTTATATATTTTAAGCCCTTATAAACTCTCCCACACTATTATAAACATTTCCCGCACATACAGCATAAACCCTTTGTATTTTCTTAGATATTAGGTAAGATTCGTTGAAATTATGTATGTAAATACACTGTTTATATACAGTAAAACCTAAATATTATTTCAAAGATATCGAGTGTCTCTGATATCACATATGTTACAGCCATTATGACAGACAGGCCTCCAGCAATAAATACGTACAATGCAAGAAAAATTGTATACAGTAAAATGTGTGAACAGTGACACTAAACTATGTACATGTAATAAGTACTGTACATAGAAAATTAATTATGGTTACTCACCAACAATGACATGACGACTTGTCCGATAACAATGAGTTTAATTTTACTGCACAACAAAGAAGAGCATTACAGCTCTTCTAAAGGAGCCTCTTCAGGCGATTGTGTAGCACCGCCATTGTTCTTCTTCCGACAGTCTTCAATCCAAATCCCTAAAGTAGATTCTGTCTGGACTACCGCCTTACTACATCCACCTACAACTCGTTTTGCGCCCTGGTTAAAGGACACTGCGGCTGTAGATCTAATATTCTTTTCCTCCTTTTTAAATAAAAAGAATCATGGACTCATTGATGCTATAATGGCGTCCTGCAGCGGTGCCGCTGTTCCCTTCCTTCAACATATCCAAAACTTTTACCTTTTCGGCAATCGTTAGCATCTTCCATTGGCGCTTGGGCACGGCCCCGAAGCAGTAGCCGGAGCAGATTATTTTGGAGCCATAACGAAGGGGTTGACTATGCACAAAGATAAACACAAAAGAGCACAAAAGTTAACTCTTTACACAGCGAAACACGTTGATTCTGAATGAACGAGACAAGACTTCTTGGTTAACGCAATGGAATCGAATTCGGCGTTCCGTCGCCGAACCAATCAGCACACAGGAACTTAACTGCATGCTCTGATTGGGTAGCTTCTCAGCCATCCCTTGTATGAGATTAATTGGGCAAACCAACTGGGGAAGCATGTACCAGAAGTAAAAAGACCCATTATTCTCAGAAATCCGCAAGCAGTGAAAAATCCGCGTTATATATTTAGATATGCTTACATATAAAATCCGCAATAGAGTGAAGCCGCAAAAGTCAAAGCGCGATATAGCAAGGGATTACTGTATTGCAATAATTCTTCTGGAATTTTTTCAGTTTTTTTCTTTCATATATATTTTCAATTACTGAAATATTTTGCAACTAAAGCATTATTTGAATTTTTTTTGTTCTTTTCACTGTCGATATATTAATATATATTCTACTTGCACTGAAAAGCTTGAGACACACAGGCACTTTATAAACATGCATACATGTCTTGTAAGCTGATCAAGTATTCATGTTTACACTGTACATACTTTAGAGTGATGTCCATTTCCTCAAAATCCAATCTTCCATTTTACAGTTTTCAAAATATACAGTCTTTAATTATTATTTGTACATTGAATGCTCTGTGAAGAAGAACTGTCCCAAGACTCTATACAAAGCACACAAGAATACAGCTCAGCGCAATAAATACGGAAATAGGTGCTGTTGTTTGTTAAATATATACCAGAAAATGAGGAAAAAAGTTTAGTTGTTTAGGCACTAATGGAACACAACAGTCTTTTGGAAAATGATCTTAATGTTTTATAACATTTATAACACATGGTTTTTCATCACACATAACATCCAGCAAATATGTTTTAGTATCAAATTTCTTTTCATTTTGGTCATTGAAAGCTGAACCAAATCTCTTTAGCACTGTGGTCTGAACCCAAACATTCCTTTATATTAATGAATAGAGACACTTGTCTTTTGCCACCCGACAAGCCTTGTGCTTCTAAAATCTGAATTGTTAGGTGAAAAGAGTTGAGTTTTAATATCCTAGCATTATGTTGGTGCTAGTGAAGGTGTAAAAACTATCATTTGATATTTAAACCTAATATTTACAGATGTATTGAAATATGAGTTGTGTTGCTTTCAGATGATAGAAGCACAATCTTATTGTTCATAATAAAATACATTTGCAAATCGGTGATCATTTGCATTGCATGCAGACATCTCTGTTTATATTTTTTTGATGTTTTGATCTTTGATAGATTTAAGAGTTAAAATTCCTAGAATGTTGTCTCTGCCGTGATGCAGCATCAAATGCACAAAAGCAGTTTCCAAGTATAATACTACATTTGTTTCTCTGAACCTCATATACTGGATACTGTTCCTTGACTTATTAACTCCATACCAAGTAAATACAGGCTGTAAGAAAACAAATTAATTTTAACACTTGATAAAGTTACAATTTTTGTTTGTCTTGACCTTAATTAATAGTGCATCACATCGCTACCACTTTGAGAGACAGCAACATGGCAGAAAAACATCTTGTGCTTTTTAGTCCTGTTTAAGATACTTTGCTCATGTGCTGAAAACAGGACAGAAGATAGAAATTGATATATTCAATATTCTCTGCATGCAGAGTTACATAGAACATAATCAAAGTTTCAGAGTTAGTAAACCTGCGATGAGAGCAATGCATTAAACAACACAAACTCTTCATTGGAAATTTTTTTGAGGAATTGTGCCTTATATAATGGTGGATTTATTTAAATTTCATGAAATAAACAGTTATGTAATTTCCTGAATTTATAAGTGTCAGTGATAAATTAAGAAATGGCAGTAATATATACGAATGATATGGTGCAAGAGTCTCAATTGTCAGGTATCACAGAAATTTTATTTTGACTATTATTGGGAAGGCGGTTTGAAATTGTTATAGCCCGTCCTTTGAGGTGGCATGTGTTTGGAGTATAGCTCATGTCACACTTTCAGGGAATTTTTTCTTCTGATGTAACAGTGTCTGGCTATATTGTACAATATAAAGACATTCAGTGTTTTGCACACCTTTTCCTTTTTTTCTTGGCACTAAACTACCTTTTCTTAACATCTAATTTGTTGTGTTGCTAGTGGTGATTATAACCCTTTCTATGCAATGTTTTGCTCTCTGGCATGCACGTTGTAAACCGATCCCCCTACAGAGCAGGTACTGGTCAGAATAGCACAGAAATTTGTGATATTGCAAATTATTAACTTTTTAATTTTTTTAATTGGTTTCTCAAAAATTTAACAATAAAATATTAATTTGTTACTTTGCCTTCAGATTAGAATTGGTGATTAAAAGTACAGTATGTAACCACTGACTTTACAGCTTATCATTGGAATTCTATAATTTCTGTGCTGACAGAAGTTCATCCCAGAGTAATAGTTTTGAGGAAGCACATTTACTCGATGAACAGAACAGATATTTTACTAGGGTATGCTGAAAACTGCCAAGTATCATGACAGACAAAATAGTTTCTGTAGTTTTACTGTGACCAAATTAATTTTTTAATACTCTTAGTATATAACACTATGTAAGCAGTACTTTGGCTTGTTATATACTGTATTGTACCATATCAAAGTTTGCTTTCCTAAGGTATTAGTACGATTGCTGTTTGTTAATCCACCCAGAAGAAAATAAAAATATATAAAATGATTTTGATTGAATGTGTTTGTGCTTTAGTTTACTTTCATCATTCTGCTAGCAGATTTTTTATGACTTTTTCATATGAATTTCTGTTAAATGTGTGCTTGCAGTAAGGTAATGTCTCTTTATAAATTGCTTACGTGTGATCATGCTTTTGGCACATTTATCAAAGCCTTGCCCTTTTACAAAAGAAAATGTAAAATGCAGACCCTCACAAAAGCTAACTAAGTGAACAGTACAGTGATAAATTTTCTTGTTAGGAGAAATTACATCCACTAACTTGAGCTAGTTCAGCATGAAATTGAAAAAGAACCATTTCTTCAGAATTTACATTCTTGATTCAGTGAAAGATGTAGATTAGCCCTTGGGAAACAAAGAAAAAATAATGTTACAAAAGGTCTATTATTTTCAATTGATTTAAGATTAACTGTTGTTAAAACCTGTTATTGGATTGTAGACATGAGTATTGTTTATGAAAATGTTCAACAGTCAATAAGCCTTGGCAGTTGTTGTAATGTGTTTATCCATTTGTAGATGCATTTACTCATTCTGTAACATCTTTATCAATGGAGCTCAGCATCTTTCATTTCTCACCTAAGCCATGCACAGCATTCCCTAATCAAATTCACTGGGATAGTGATGCAGTTCAGTAGCCTCAGGAGCAGCGTTTTGCCTTAAATAAATTGAAGAAAAAATGTTGATTGATAGATGCTGCATGTCAAAAGGGAAGATAACTGTATCTTCTGCAGCTTACTAAAAGGTCATGCACACAGCATAATTGGAATATTCACAGACAACTTTGAGATAAAGTGGATCATGGAAAAGCATGTAACCTCATAAGCAATGAAACATAGACTAAGATACATTGTCCCTACAGTTACAAATGTAGTATCTATTAACTTCCCCTGAACTTTACTAGCTTAGCATATTGAAGGTATTCACAAAAACAGCAGTCACCTCTAAGCACCTACTCATCCAGGCTTGGGGGAACGGGGTTTCTTTGTTTGCGCAAAATATATTACATTCTGACAGACAGTTCACACACATATAAATAAACTGTAGGCTTTTATCCTTGGAAATTCGTAATCATTTTTCATTCTTCCCTTACAGTCCTGTAGTTTCTAAGCAAACAGAAAGTTTTGATTTGTTTTTTTTTTTTAGAGTTATAGGAGCACCATGACCAGTCTAATTTTCTTTGAAACTTGCAGGAGCACCAGAGCCAGTTAGCAGAGACTCCAAGTTCAAATCCTGTTTTTAACACTTTACTATATTCAGTATAGGACTTTAAACTTATATCATTATTTGGTTAGATATTAGATATCAATGTTGGGAGTTGCCAAGAACTTCATTATATGTTATTCTCTAAATATCATGGTCAAATATGATGGTATTGTAATATTTTTGGCAGTTTATCAAATTTTGCAGTTTGATTAAACAAGAAAGAGTTTTCAAATAATGCTGAATTTTCCAAATTAATTAATTATCAAGAAAAATATTCTGTGATTCTTCACATCTGTTTACCTTTTTTTTTTCTTCTTGAAGTGCAGGCAGGGGTGAACTTTTGACAGAAGATGTGTAAATAATCCAGGTTTTCTTCAATTTGTACATGAAAATGTCTTTCCTTCCTTTTTGTTTGTTGCCTTGCTGTTTGTTTTTGACATTACAGTCCAGAGGACTGGTTCTTTCTTACTGACTTCTGAATTCAGCATGAATTAGCCTTCGAGCTTTTCAGCTGGAGCAGGAGAGATCCCTAGTTTGTAGTTTGCTAGAGTACTTGATTTTAAATTGACAATGATGAAAACAAAAGTAGTCACAAACAGGAAGGCCCTTCACACATTGGGCTTTTTAATTAAAAAAAGAAGTTATTTATGTAATATTTTATCAAAAAATATATGTGCACATTGTAGACATATTTTTTTAAGCAATCTTCTAAGATAGCCTGTCACAAACATTACCACCACTGTATAGTTAGTAAAAGTCTTTAATAAAAAAAAAAAATCCTGATATTTGTCCTCATTATATCACTGTTTTAGTGTCATGAAAAAAATGCAGCATTCTACTCTAGGGTTTTTTTCCCCAACCTCTACTTCGTTGTTGTCAGCATTTTGACATTTCAGTATTTAATACGTTATTAAACAGATGCAATGATACTTTTCTCTTTCACATATTTAAGTTTCCAGATCGATCTCTCTCTTCTTACTTTCTGTATAGATGCTTATTCTGCATCATCAAAGGCACTAGGTCATTTGAAGCGGAGATGATGATTAGTACGAGGACACACCAATCATAACGTCAACATACATAATATGTGATATGTATCGTATGAAGGCCCTCTGATCTGTATATACTGTACATGACTCAAAGAAAATGTGAATGAGTTTCCTGCTTTACTGTGTTTCTTCTTGTGATTCCAATTAGTTTACGTAGCATAAGAATTATAAAATTAAACTCAATTTTTTTTATGTATAAGTCAGTATAATAGGGCAATGTAGATGGTTTAGTAATACACTTGTGTAACATGTGTGTACTGCACTTTTAGAGCTATTTAATTTGTGTTTATAGCTTATAAATTTGGGTTAATCTTAGGTTAGCTCTTATTTCTTTGTTGCAGTAGGTTTTCTTTCAGTTTGAAGAGATTGTAATCATCCACCCATATGATAATTTAGTGTATTTTACATTAAACAGAAGTAAAATTGCTTTGCATACACTACATATAAATGAAATAAAATAGCAGTTCATGAAAGTTAACAGTTGGAATAAAAACTGAATCAGCTCCTAATTTTTTATTCAACAATACTGTCAGTGTACAGTTTAGTGTTATTAGCGTATGTATTCCAAAGTTTTATGATAGATTTACACAGCCTCTAGGAGTTTGCAAACTGAAATGAGAACTCAAAAACTGGCTTTGTCAAGCAAGAAAACAATTGTTGTAGCTTCAAAAAGCCATCCTTTTGAAAATGAAACACTTTTGGTGAAAATAAGAAAAGAAATAAGGAAATATTATTTTGGGAAAATATTAAAAATTAAGATTGTTATTATTATTGGTGTACTTACTACTGAAATAATAGTAATAATAATAATCTGTGGCACTTTCCTAGGACAAAGAGCAGTGGAGAAAATTTAATTAAAAAAAATTAAATATGTACCTTGGTCAGGCAATATTGCTTACAGGAAAGTGATTTTTCAGTTAGATGCATCTCAAATTTGAAATAACTTGCAAAACAAAAGACCTTCATTGTGTAGCATGAAGTTTTAAACCAAGCTCAGTCATTTACTAAAGGTAACATGGAGATGACTAAAAGATAATATTTTTTTAGCTAGTGTTAAATTAACTACTGCTCACTGTCTTTTGATATATAACAAACAGTTGTGTTATAAAAACATTACTTCTTTTAAAAGAGGGTGAATGTGCATAGATTTTTGCAAGAGCAGTAATAATGCAGCACCTATTCTGTCAAGCTTGTTTATGTTGGCACAGATCCCTTTTGCTGGGTTGAGAGAGGCATGCAGAAATCTGGTATTTGAACTGAAATTTACACACTTAAAGTGATGAACTAAACAGCGTGGTGTTTTCTTTTTCTTGTTGAAAAAGTGCAAGGTTACACAATACACACGGTTTTCATCTTTTTCTATAAACGCACAGATTCCTGGGATATAAATGACTGAATTCATCACCAATTCATCAGGGAGGCTGAGCTATGCAGTTCTGTTTACAGTGGCAGAAAGTTAATATAAATTTTCATCAGAAGGGGAAGTTTACACATATGATTCTATTTGTCCTTCATTATTAGCACCTGAGTCTAGGCTGGAAAGCATAATTGTCTACAGGCGCAGGCCAAATAGATGCAAGGGAAAGGCAAATAAGCACACCAAAAATAATTTTATGGTTGTCTGTTACAATTCTCTCCCTGGGATTCTTAATCTAGAAAATCAATAAACAACGTGAGTGAAACTCTTTTCCTCTGCTCAGTCATGGCACCAGTTGGAGTATCACAAAGAAGACTATTGTTTCTTTAGGTTAGTATTTCTTCAGTTCTAGCTATGAACTTGAATTGGGTTGGCTGCTCGGCAAGACTTTAAGGCTTGAGGCTTTTTGATTTATTGATTTTATTTGTATAATTTATGCAATCCATATATGTACAATAAATATAATATTTTATATATTGTCAATAAAAAGTTGATGGCGCTCAGTTAAGTATATCAGTGTTAAATTGCTTGTAGATTTTACTGTCACATTTCTTGAACAACTTTAGTGTCAAACAGTGGTTGTTCCACATACTTAGTTTCAGGATGGTATTCAGCATACCTGCTTTACTCAGTTAACAAGATGTCTTTTGATGATTTTAAGTGGTTTCTGTGTTATTTTGGATTTTGCTCAGTGGGATATTTTTAAAGAATTCATAGGTAACAGGTAGTTTTATATGACCGTAAGATCCTTGTTTATATGGTGTGTTATACTAGGCTGATGAATTCGAAAATGGTCGTTAATCTATAGTGAAAAATTTCCTCCAACTGGTTTAGCGGACACCCCCACGACCTGTTGAATATTTAATTTTTGAAAACAAAGAAATATTTGTGCATTTTAGGTTGAAAATCACCAAAAACAGGTGTGTTGAATTGCATGAGATTACGGGCAAAAGATTGATGAATGCAAGAATATAGAAATCTTTTATGCAAAAATATAGAAATCTATTTAAGTTAGCTAGTAGACAATGAAGAGTTCCATCAAATATCAAAGCGATGCTCAGAAACATGCTAGCCATCAATTGGTATGACATGGAACTATCAAAGACATCATCTCTGTTTAAATTACTAGTGGAAGAGTAAGCTGGCAAAATGCTACTTGTCTTATGCATGAAGCAGATGATCTTAACAAAAAAGGCTTCTGCTCCCTGTCCAGTTCTTAAAGTTGCAGCCGACCACATTAGCCAAAGTCCAGGTAGATGTATTGATATTCAGCATTTAAACAGAAATAAGTAATAACACTGCAACCTCAAAATATACTATGTAATTTGTTGAGAGCAAAATGATATAACAACAGTCAATGAAAACCAAAATCACCAACCCATTGAGGGCTGGGTTCAACATCACATCGAAAGTCAGAGTCAGAAACTGAAATCAGAGGCTGATCCAACCTGCGTGAATTTCATCATGGCAACGCATAATGTAACTCAGTAGTGTATATGGCCTCCACGTGCTTGTATGCACTCCTGACAATGTCTGGTCATGCTCCTGATGAGAGAGCGGATGGTGCCCTGGGGGATCTCCTCCGAGACCTGGATCAGGTCATCAGAGAGCTTCTGGAAAGGCTGTGGTGCTACTTGGTGGTGTTGAATGTACCAATACATAATGTCCCAAAGGTTCTCCGTTGGACTCAGGTCTGAGGAATGTGTTGGCCAGTGAATGGCATCAATGCCTTCGTCATCTAGGAACTGCCTACACATTCTGGCCACATGAAGCCGGGCATTGTCCAGCACCAAAAAGAAATCTGCACCAGGTCTGACAATGGCTCTGAGGATTTCATCCTGGTACCTAACAGCAGTCAGGGGTACCGTTCCCTAGCGATTGGAGGTCTGTGCGACCCTCCAAGGATATGTCTTCCCAGACCATCTCTTACCCACTGCCAAAATGGTCATGTTGGATGATGTTACAGGCTTCTGTCATGTGTGCTCAATCTGAACATGCTGTCATCTTTGAAGAGAACGGGGCCGCCAATTGTGGAGCTGCTGATTGTGGTAATCTCTGGCGATTGTCAGTCAAGCTGTACGGTAAAGGACTGGGAGCACAGGTTTCACTAGAGGACATCGGGCCGTCATGCCACTCTTATGGAGTCTTTATCTTACGGTTTGGTCAGAAACATGCACACTAGTAACCAGCTGGAAGTAATTTTGTAGGGCTCTGGCGGTGCTCCTCCTGTTCCTTCTTGCACTAAGGAGTAGATACTGATCCTGCTTCTGGGTTGTTGCCCTTTTACGGACCTGTCCAGCTCTTCTCTTGTAAATGGCCCATCTCCTGGTCTCTCCCCCATGCTCTTGAGGCTGTGCTGGAAGACGTAACAAACCTTCTTATGACGGCACATATGAATGTGCCATCCTGAAGGAGCTGGGACTACCTGTGCAAACCAAATCAGCTGCAGGTACAGCCTCATGCTACCAGTAGTGACAAGGAGAGTAGCAAAATGTAAAAACTATAGAAGAATTAGTCGGAAAGGATTAGGAGAAAGCAAAAGCCTATGGCCACCACTTGCAAAAACATTCTCTTTTTGAGAGGTTTCCTGCTGTTGACTTTCCAGTGCACCTGTTGTCACTTTCATTTGCTTACCTAACTTGACAGATTGATATCCCTGAAGTTTAACTGACTTGGTGTTAGACTGTGATGATTAAGTGTTCCTCCAACCTTTTTATGAGCAGTGTATTTCAATATTATTATTGTAGCAAACACTGATATGTAAAAACTGAGGCACATACCAAATAACAGATAAGCACAACAATGGGCTTGTTTATTTAACAGTGACAAACCTCCCACCCTGCCTTGTGATACTTATGTCCCTATTGTCACATACCCCTCATAAAATAACAAAGACACACTTGACGCAGCTATCCTCGTGCTGTGCTCCTGTCAGGTTTCATGGCCAGGTTTTCAATTCTCTGTTACTGTTGTTCACTCTGTCTATCTGCAATCTACTAAAGACTGGCCACTGTCTTTTGCATAGGGCATCTATTTTTTCTCTCCTCTAGGAGTTGGTGTCTGCCTGCATTCTTAAATTTTGTTGTGTTTGTAAAATGTAACATAAACCTACTCAAAACTTTCGCAGTGCTGTCCTCTGCATATCTGTGTTAATCTTTTGTGAATCAAGCATCTAGTCCCACCCGTGTTCAGGACAATCCGCTGGCTTGTATATTGTGTTAGTGTCACATCAGTTTTCCTTTGGATTACAACAAATTGGCAGTGTTCGGCATGTGTTTAATTTCATGTAGATGTTTATTTTAAATAGTTTCTGACTTTAGCTTAGAGGCAGATGAGTTTGAAGTAAATTTTTTTTCCTCCCTCTCCCTTTCTCGAGAGGGGTGTCCCGCCTTTACTTATTGCATCCGGGGATGACTCCATCCACAAAGTTAGAATCATAACCCAGTGTTCCAGGTTGATGGATTACAACAAATTGGCAGTGTTCGGCATGTGTTTAATTTCATGTAGATGTTTATTTTAAATAGTTTCTGACTTTAGCTTAGAGGCAGATGAGTTTGAAGTAAATTTTTTTTCCTCCCTCTCCCTTTCTCGAGGGGGGTGTCCCGCCCTTACTTATTGCATCCGGGGATGACTCCATCCACAAAGTTAGAATCATAACCCAGTGTTCCAGGTTGATGGGCACTTACACTGATTTTAAGTCCTCAATTAATCTTGAATTTTAGCTTATTGTTAAATTAAAAGATTTCTTACTCTTTAATAATAGTAAAGGGCTATTTGATTTGTTAACATGTTACTCTGTTATTTTATTGCTTTTTTTATATTTACCTTGATGACTTTGAACATGAGCTTATTTTCCTCAAAACAATTCCTAGAATTACTGGATAAAAATTCTGTATTATTCAAAAGTAGGAGTTAATCTTGAACAAAGAACGATTTTTAGAAATCTCTGATGTTCATATTACAAAATGTATTAAGAGACAATGAAGAAGGGACCACCGGACTAACAATAGTGACCGCAAAGTTCACAGGCAGTATCCATCCATCTATCCACCTGACCTAATCTATTTCAGGGTCATAGGCGTTCAGAGTCTTGTTTCTCATAGTATGAGTGACCTTTAGGTGCCTTTTTGTAAACTCCATGAGGCCTTCCATTTGTTTTTTACTGAGGAGAGGCTTCTGTTTGGTCAGCCTACACTTAAGTGTTGCAGTAATGGTTATCTTTCTGGAAGTTTCTCCCATCTCCACAAAGGTTCTCTGGAGCTCAACCAGAGTGACCATCGGGTTCTTAGTCACCTCTCTTACCATCACACCTCTCCCTTGATTGCTCAGTTTGGCAGACAGCTTCTAGGAAGAGTTGTGGTTGTTCCAAACATCACCCATGTAAGAATTATAAAAGTAACTGTGCTTTTGGTAACCTTTAATACTGCAGAAATGTTTTTGTAGTCTTTTGTAGATCTGTGCCTTAATACAATCATGCCTCTAATCTCTGCAGGCAAATCCTTAGATCTCATGGCTTGGTTTTTTTCTCTGATACACATTGTCAACTGTTGGACATTAAATAGATAGGTGTATGCCTTTCCTAATAATTTCCAATCAATTGGAATCACCACAGGTGGATTCTAAGCAAGGTGTCGAAAAGTGACATCTGGCTTGATCATTATTGACAAGTAGTCATAGCAAATGGTCTGAAAACTTAAGACAAAATAGTATTTCAGATTTTTATTTTTAATACATTAAATATTTCGAAAATCCTGTTCTTGGTTTGTTGTTCTGGGGTATTGAGTGTTATTTGAAGAAGAATAAATATAAATGATTTTAGCGTAAGGCTACAAAATAGTATAATGTCAAAAAGCAAAGAGATCTGAATAATTTTTAAATCAACGACCAGTATATGTTTTACATGATTTTGTTTTCATCAAAACAGTAGTTTTTTTTCAGTGCACAATATTATTTTGACTGTTTGCTTAAACCTGTTATAAGGAGTCCACCAGTATAGAACATATTTAAGCTGATTAGTCAACAAATTTTAGAAACCATGCCTGTCTGGCTAAAATATTTCAAATGGTTAATATCTGTGGTCAATTTAAACATTATTCAGAAGAATGGCTGTAAGTTGATGTATTCTTGTCATTGGAAGTTGACAAGAAAACCAGTTACTTGCATTGTAGTCAAATTATTCATTTCATGAAAATACTTGTGATGACATTCATTACATATGAAATAATGAAGAGCCTGTATGAAATAATAATTGAATAACACATACCTCAATCTAGGTGACTTAATACCAATCTGTTTCCATCATAGGAGTGCCAAAGTTTGATTTAAAATAACAAACATTCTTAAACCTACTTATTTAGTTCTAGGCCATTAGGAACTAGAACCTATCTTGACTGCATCAAGCAGTTGATAGGAAGTATTTTTCAGTGCAGGGACTGCTTGCACATATATATACACACACACACACACACACACACTCAAGGTTAGATTGTAATGGCCAGTAAACCTGATCAGAATGTTTTTGGGATATGAGAGGAAGACCGGAGTAAACAGAAAAAAACCTACACACACACGGGCAAAGGTACAAAATACTTTAAATTTAAGCTTATGTCAAAGAGTCTGTAAATATAAACATAAAACAAGTATTTTCTTCCTGTTCTCATTCCTTTATTCCTATTGTTTGTGGAGAGTGTTTTATGTTTTTCCTTTACAAAAGTAACACACTGGAGTTGTCTAGCTAGTGTGTGCTGCAAGATGTCCACATACTTTCACACACAATTAAAATAAGCCTGAACATACTTTTGGACATAATGTGTTGTCTTTTTAAATTGCTGGTCTGAGTGAGCCTTAGTAAGCAAAGAGGTTAAAATTTTAATAAAATAACAGGTGGAGGCAAGCTATACAGGGTGGTCCAGATCGTCTGGATGACTTTGATTTATGCAGGGACAATTCTAGTTTGGCACAAAGACGATTCTTCATGTCGTCAGTTCGCACACTTCTCGATGGTCTGAGATTTTTCGCGTGATTTTCTATGTAATAAACTTAATAAGTTATAGCATAATGAAAATTGCATAATTAGATGTGGATGTCCCTATAGATACAGAATCTTGAATATGAAGCAAAATTTTGTTGCCCTTTTAACAATTCAGTTTTTGATCCATCCCAGCTCAATGTTTTTAGTATAGACTATTAAGCATTTTCCTTAACTGCTTGCGGTTTTTGTTTAGTAGTAACTGTCTTTTTATCTGCTAATTGCAATATGAACTGTTTGACTTTAAGATAGATAGATAGATAGATACTTTATTAATCCCAAGGGGAAATTGACATAATCCAGCAGCAGTATACTGATACAAAGAAACAATATTAAATAGTCTGATGTGACATCAGCATAACAACACATTTTTCAAATTTCTTTTTAATTTTTATATGTAGAAGGTTGTACCAGAAATTATTTTTGGAATCATTTTATTTATGTGCATGTCTTAGTACTGTAATATACAATTTGCCCCTAAGTGATGTTGTTTTTCAGAGACTTTAGTGAGAACAAAGCTCAGCATACCTTTAATATGCCTTCATGGATCATCATATTTTGCTAACAAATCATACAATTTTTTTTAATTGTCAAATATGTAATTCATCTCAAAAGCTTCAATTATCTCAATACCAAACACAAATATTTCATAATGCTTACATTTTTAATTTGGTAATAAAAATTTTAAACCATGTAGTCATAGGCGTCATTGAGGTGGGCTCAACTGGTGTCAGCAGTCTCTGGGACAGGTGTTCTTTGCAATGAGAAACAACAAACTGCAGAGGTTATCTAAACAACAGCTGCAGGTAAAGCAGTTCATGAGTTCAAAAGAGCAAAGATTATGTGCTGTGATCTTAAAAATGCATAACACAAATTCATTCATTTTTTTTCCTCCGAGTCAGAAAGTTTATTGCTACATTGGGATAAAAGACAAGTTTACCATAAAGTAAAAGTAGCATGTTTTTATTTAGCAGTGTTGTCATTAGGTAGTGTATTTGTAGCAAGAGGTTTTATTGGTTGATTCTAAAGCCATGCTATTGGTGTTGCTTATCGATAGTTGTTCTGGAGATTATGAATAAGACTTTTTATCTTATTTTACTTTTGGTATTTAACAACTTGACAGTGTGTGGCACTAGTAAATCCTGGCAATAGCATTTGCTCATTTATTGCTGTTGTGTTCTGATAAATTTATAGACCTGCCAGGAGAAATAAACTAATTTATATTACCGTTAAATTCTTAGCAAAGTATCAGAAGTACTAAGCTTTACATGTTCAAGCCTTATAAGTAAACAGTATGATTTGAATGATTTCAGATATGTTGGGTTACAGCAGAAAAGGCATGTGCATTTCAGAATGAATGCATTTTTGTTTTAAGAGTGGTAAATTAAGTAAAAACACTAACTTATCCTGCTAATCTTAGCTTTTTTCCTTAACTTATCTCTCTTTATTTTGTCTAGTATTTTGTACTTGTTGAACTCAAGAACTTTTTTTTTTAACTAGTTACGTGTTAGACATTTTCTCCTAAAGATTTCCAGTATAGATTTCCAAATATTTAATGTCTTGCAATCTAGAATTTTTAATTCTTAAGCAACAATTGCATTTTGACTTAATAATCTGATATTCAAAGTTATTATACATTATTCACATTAGTTTCAAGAAAACCTATATGTATTTGATGGTTGCACTTCTAATATTGGGTTTCAAATGGAATATGTTGTTAAAGGTGAAAAATTAAAGGATGTATTTTAAGATTGTTTAAAGCAGGAAAGGTTCATTCATACTGATGTCTAAGGAATATTTTATTGTATCTGAGGATTAGTAATGAAAAAAATTAGGTGTTATTCCTTTTGTCTGTCTTATAGAACCAACTGTGTAAACGTTTTTCAGGCTGACATTAACTGTAACTAAGGGTTAGGTGTTAGCTGGATCTTATCCCATTATGGGATCGTCACAAACAAGTCTGTCTGTAATAGCATGACATTTAGACACCCAAAGAAGTAACCATAGTAAGAGTATAACTTTTTTCATTCTACAAAGACAGCTTCATGAATTAAAAGTGAAAGAATTTTATTTTGTTTTTCCCTGTTATTTTTTACTTGTATTTGCTAGTTTTATTATTTTAACAAAGCATATCTTGTTGTTATAAAAGTTTGTGTTTGGTTAGTTATATTGCCCTTTAATATTGACTTGTGTTTGTCCTTAAGAACACACTGCAGCATACTGACTAATGTGTTGTGTCCTTACTATACTTAGAGTGCTGCTAGACAGTTTTTGAGCCCCATTTGTAGTTCCTTAAAAAGTTACGTTTTAACATGAATTGCTAGTTTTGCATCAAAAGTAGATGCTACATTTGTTCTTAATATACTGTATACATTTTCAGTATTTTAGATGAATTAATGAATGAAATAGGAATACAAAGAAGTCAAACCAAATGAAAATTATGCTTAGAAATATACTACAGACTATATGTTTAAAAGTATTTTTTTTAAAGTTTACATGGGTTTTAAATAGGAGAGCAAAATATCTGGCCTAGCTCAGTTAGAATGACCCAGTGTTTGTTTTAATGTTATTCCTCAACCAAGAAGCTAACAGAATCCATCCATCCATCCATTTTCTAACCCGCTGAATCCGAATACAGGGTCACGGGGGTCTGCTGGAGCCAATCCCAGCCAACACAGGGCACAAGGCAGGAACCAATCCTGGGCAGGGTGCCAACCCACCGCAGGACACACAAAAACACACCCACACACCAAGCACACACTAGGGCCAATTTAGAATCGCCAATCCACCTAACCTGCATGTCTTTGGATTGTGGGAGGAAACCGGAGCACCCGGAGGAAACCCATGCAGACACGGGGAGAACATGCAAACTCCACGCAGGGAGGACCCGGGAAGCAAACCCGGGTCTCTAACTGCGAGGCAGCAGCGCTACCACTGCGCCACCGTGCCGCCCCGCTAACAGAATCAGTAGGACTAATCCTTAAACATGTTAAAAAGCACTGGATAAAATTCAGGTAAGCCAAGATTGACCATGGGGCCTATACAGTCTTGTATTTTCTGACCTAAAGTGATTACATATAGTTAAACAGTTATTTAATAAACTTGTGAAATTTTTATCTTAACACCAATATGAGAAGCACAACAAATACTGAGAAGGAAACAAAACCAATTCACACATTTATGGGTGGTCTTCAAACCTTGGCAAATGTCTGCAAAATGCCAGCTGAATGTAGGCAAGTGCATGTGATGCATGCAGGTAGTTTAACGTAATACTGCATCCAAAAATAATTGTCACTTACCCCATTGTAATTGTGATGGGCAGGGAAAATATTTAAAAGTTTAATTTTTTTTTTTTAAATGGGGGGAGAGAGATGAAATTCTCGCATTACTCATGTCACATAATTCACATGTCTGTTATCCAGTCATATGCTCAAAACGTGTAAGATAGGACTCTTGACCTTTGATTGAAGGGGAAAGGCAGGGCTTCAATTCAGGAACAGAATTATTGGAATGTGCTTTCCTTTTTACTGTGTATGCTACTTTTCCCAGTAGTAACTGCTAATAATATTCTAGCAGAAAATGCATGCTTTTTTATATTTTGAGCATATGACTGGATAATAGACATGTGGATTATGTGGCATGAGTAATGTTAGAAGTTTTTCTTTTTTCCATGGACATTTTTAGCATTGTTTGCCATTGTGCATAAAGGGTCTCCTTTAGGCTCCATTATGTCAAACTTTTTTTCTCTCATTCTACATGAAAACATGAGATTACATTTTTTTTTGGCCATCACTACAAATTGGATGGAGTAAGTAGCACAAAAATAACATTTTCAGTGGAGTATTTAACTAAAATTCCTTTTGTACTTGCATTTGCCTATAATAAAAAACTAAATTTATTTCTCATCCCTCACTACAAAGTACATGGTGTAACATTAAAAATCACATTTAGATGGAGTATTCCTTTAATTTTGAGTAGACGCTGGATGGTACTAAACATAGGAGTATTGTTATCTTTTAAGCAGCATGCAGGGTTGAGTTAAAAAAGATTAAATCAATTTTAGATAGTAGAAGCACTAAGTGTAACATGTAAAATGTAACATACAGTACAGAATTCTGTGCAGCTCTGGTGCCTCTTTTATAAAGCTTGCATACACACAAAGATAGGGTTGAAATGTGCACACAAAACTTCTCATGCAATTGTCAGTATTTATTAAAGAAAACTTGGTGGGGAACATTTTTATGTTTATAGCAATTCTGACCTATGTGTATGCAGCATTTAGGAGAAAATCTGAAACAGCAACACCCCAGATCAAGGAGGGAAATGGAGCTAAAACACCTAAATGACAACTTGCATGCATTATTATAATATTGTAATATAATTTTAATAAAACAGTTCAGTGACATGAATTATAAAAATAGTAATTCATATCATCGAACTGTTATTACAGTGTGTATTATCATGGCAAACATATTATACCTTGAAAATGCTGAATATGATGTACAGCCTGTATTTAAAGAAGAATTTTTTTGGTTTTGCTTAGTTTGTATCATCTTTAGTCACTTCTCAGGTTACTGGCTGACAGTCCAGGAATATCTCGGCCAAGGTTCACTGATGCCAAACTGTGATGAAAGCCATTGGCTTACTAAGGTGGAGCTATAAATTGAGTTTTCGTATATTGTAGGTGTACATATTTAAAACATAACGTATTTTGCTAATATTTAAAAGCAATTCCGATCACTTTACTGCACTCATATTTAATAAGAGCATCTAGTGAGAATTAAGCTGCTTTTGTTAATTATAAGCCGTTACATTCCATTAACACACAAATTATATGTGATCACAAGATGAAGCTGACAAACATCATGTCTCGGGCGCTTGGATCATTTATTTTGAGGCAAACTAGATTTGGTAGACCTCAGTTTTTCATATTTTCCATACTGTATTTACAATCATGTCGATATAAGTGCCAGGTAAAAGTGGCTGCCTATTCAGATACCAGCACCTTATGCCTTTCCTGGACACCCCAAACCTAGATGAGATGCACTATAATGCTGCACATGATCTTGCATACTTAGTTGTGGAGTGCAGGCAGATGCTCTTGACGGCAGGTGGCGGGGTGTCAGCATATCTTGAGAAAAACTCCTCTACCAGCCAATAAACATCTGCTGCATCGTGATTGCATATGTTTGAGGCAGATTAACATTGAGGTGTGTTCATGAAAACACATTTAGAAGGTGATTGTGATGTAGAAAGGGTAAAATTTTATAGAAATGTGTGTAAGCCAGGTTTTATAAATCTGATTTTATGCGTATGCATTTTCCTGTTTTTTTTTTTTTTTTGGCATGTGTATATTTTTATGCTTAAATCCATGTTAACTTTTATAAATACTACCTCTGGTAACCAAAAGTTTTCCACAGACAGAGGCATGTCTTGTTCTGAAAAGCTTATGGAACCAGGCTTCTTTAGACTGGAGTAGAGAAGACTATGTGAGGATCTAATGCTGGTCATGAAAATTCTCAATGCGCTTTACAAATATGTTCTGCAGTACTCTTTCAGTGAAGCAGTGAATTATGCTAAAAAGCACTCAGAAAACAAAAGGAAAAGTCCAAGCTAGGAAATATAGTCCATTACACAATAAAGTTGTCAGGAACAAAATACCATATATTGAAAACTAAAAGGCAATCTCCTGATTGTAACTTGGTTATGTTTTTTTCTTTACATCCTTAGAAGCAAAAACAGCAACCACACATTTCTCATTGTTAATAAACAGTTGTTTTAAGGAATTTATGCTTCAGCTACTAAAAAAAGGATCTATCTTAGAGGCAGTGACTTTTCTGCATCAAGGTCCAATGGGGCACAACCCCACCAGATGCTGTGTGAAATAAGTAGTAAGTATATATGAGTAATTCATTTTTATAACCACACCCAACTTTTTATTCTTAAGCACATTTTTACGAATATTCCATATCATTTCTTATCTAGTAAAATACTGCTTTTGTAGTGTGTGAAATTGGTTTTGTGTTGAGTTCTGCAAGCCTGTTTCTGACTGAAGGGGCTAGCTCTGTTGGTCCTGCAGTATTATAGGTTTATACTTATTTGTGTATATACATATGCAACCTGAAGTTTCCAGATTACTGATGGGGCTTGTAGGCTACAACTTTTATTCTCTGCATTAAAACAAAGGCTTCTTTGTTTTATTTTCTTCTTTTTAAGGATCATGGTCAGGCAATTCCTCACAAATAGAAAACCCAGAATTGTCTAGAAAATGATGTAATTCAGAATTCCCTCAATTACACTGACACTGGGTCTAATTACAGTATTAGGTTTTTACAAATTGTAGTTTCTTATTGGACTTTTTTATGTAAAGGATTAAGTATATACTATCCTGAGAAGGATACTTCTATTTAGTTTATGTCATGCTGAGGTTGTGGTGCAGCAAGCATTGTCCATCAGTCTTTTGCATCTGGAGTTCGTCTGAGTGTTCTTGGGTTGTCTCTGTGTGTGTGTGTGTGTGTGTGTGTGTGTGTGTGTGCGTGTGCACAGTTCGGTGGCAACTCGCCGAAAGACAATTCGGTGAAGAAACAACTTGGCAAAATACAACTTGGCGACATCCTTCACCAGTCAGGTAATAGTTAGGTTCAAAGAGATTTTTTAAATATATTTAAATGACAAAATGATTTAAAATGTTGAAAATAAATTTATATAATTGATGAACAAACTTTATTCTGCAGATGGAACAAATTCGATCTTAAATTATTTTCTGCAACCAAAATTGCTGATCCTTTATATAAATTGTATTGATTGTAATTGTATGACAACGATATTTAGAATACAAAAGTTGACCTGTGAGTACAGCTTAAGGAATATCTTTACTCTCAACGTATTGGGACTCTCATAAAACAGGTGATTCTGTGGATTTTCCGGCATCCTACGTTGTCATTTAAATAACATTTAAAAATCTCTTTGAATCTAACTGTTGCCTAACTGGTAAAGGATATTGCTGAGTTGTCCTTTTGCCAAGTTGTCTGTTGCCCCGGAACGATGTGGGTGCATGTGTGTGTGTGCATGTTTAATTTCTTCTTTGTTGAACAGTTATCTAACTTTAGATTTGCTGTCAAAGAAGTACAATAAAATAAATGAAACACACACTGTACCCCACAGAATATTTGTTAACTTCTTTTTACTTTCAAGTTATGGAAAATACGCAGTCTGACAAGTGGTACTCAAATGTGTATGTGTATGTAAATTGTAATATTTTTAATAATTCTTGCATTTTAAAAGACAGCTTTAATTTGGATACTCTAGTAAATATGCCTTATTTCTTTGTTATGTACAAACCCCCCTCCCATTCCATCCGAACCCCCATTTACATCGCCTGCATGAATAATACACTTCAACATGGATTATGCAATGAATTTCTGCTATGATTCAGTGTCTGCTCAAGGCTTTCAGGTGGAAAGCAATCATCTTGTTTGTTTGTGCAGCTTAAACTGTTTATGCCTTGTTTTGTAGCATATGATTCGCATCAGTTGATAAAGGGCTGCTATTTTGTTTTCTGGCTGCTGAGATAAGCCTAGGTCTGACAAGTCTGGCCTGTCAACAGTGCTGGAAGTGCTCAAACTGACAATTCCTTGTTTAATACCACCGATATTCAGCTCTGTGGCAGCCCTACAATGTTGTGTTTGAATTGCTGTAATACTACAACACTAGATATGTAAAAATCTGACTGACCAACCCTGGCTTTTTTATTTTCTTTTTGCAGCTCTGTAAAGGTACTGTATACATTTAATGGAATTTGAACAGATGCATAATTGGTCATAATGAATGAGTTTAAAACACATGTAGTTTCCTACATGTGCTGGCAAGTGGTTACATCATTTTGCAATATTTCCAGCTTCTGCTGTATTGTTTAATAAAAACTGAAGAAGATGAAGCCTTAATCTTGGACAGAAGTATAAGTTCCTTGTGTATACAAGATAGTATTGTATTTTGGTTAGTGAATTTCGTTATGTAGTGAAAAATAGTTTAGCACTTTTTTTGTTAATTGTTTGGCAAATGTTATTGTGCCCAGTTGAGTGCATTACGGGTTTTGTGTGTATATAGAAGGAGGAGGGACTAGGAACAAGCTGAATCTGTATTCTGTACTTTTTGTGGCAAATTTGTAATCAATTGCTTTATTATAATTAAAATGTTGCATGAACACATTTTTTCCCCTTAGATTTAATTTAGAAAGGGTTAGAGGGGTGTGCGTGTGTGTGTTTTGTGTGTGTGTGTGTGTGCGCATGTATGTGCTTTCCCTCCCCTTGTTTCTCCTTCCCGCTCCTGTGATCAGTACACTGCTTTAAATATTACTGGGGAGTGCCTGTGTAAACATTCTTGTTTGTCCTTGTTTCACATAATAGGTACTTGTATCATATTTCTCCTGACCTCGCTATCTGAAACCAATTACTGCAGATCCATTTGGGCTGAAGCTTATTTTCATGAGAAGCATGCTGCTGTGCGCTTTTTTTCCTACACAATGAGTATCAGCATCAAATATTCTTGTGCTAATTCTGTTACTGAGAAATTTTGTATTCTTCAGCTCTCTAGGATGTGTCATTATGTGCTGTTTATATAGTAAAGAGGTTAATAGAAAATTTAACTTTTTGCATTTTACAGTTTACAGATTTAGTTTTGGTTTCTTAGCCTTTGTGAACTCTTTTTCTCTCCCAAAATGAGATAAAATGTAAGGTGTGTTGTTGCCCCCAGCCAATTGTTCCTATGTGCAAATTAAATTCTCTGTTGTGTCAAACAGCACTCAGACAACAAGAAACAACTAATTAATCAGCAGTGGCTCATTTCTTAGTCTCTGTTACAACATTAAACCCCCTTTATTAATTCCTAAAACCCAGAGTCCTTATGTTTTACTTGTTTAAAATTAAACAACTTCATTTTATCCTTTTATCAGGCAAATCCTTGGCCTTTTCCCCCTTTTCTGTTTATATCCAGCATTGTTTTTCTTTTTCCAATCCACTGGCTCACTGAGCAAGTTGAGTTTCTTTTTTCTTTCTTTTTTTAACTATAAACTTTTGGTCTGTAATCTTGATTAATCCATCGTTTGGATTATGTGAATAATAAGACTCGCCCTATCAGTCATTCACAGTTTACAGTAGGCAGATGCTATTATGGAAGGGCAATGCCTCTATCTTTTGTTTTGCAAGTTAAAATATAAACATTTTTGACTTGCATTAGAGGAGAAACACCTTTTGGAACAATTAACCTCACACATATACACATTGTATTCTGAAGGTTTAAACATCAGGCTAAAGTTGTTTTGTTTTTTTTTTTTACAAAAATGCTTTCAGACATCATGCATGGAATCTGTGTGACAAGATTCTTAACTCCTTGAGCAATATCATACAGTGATGCCCATCTGGATTCTCTGGTCATCATTCAAGATGTTTAGTAATGAAGCAGCTTGACAAGAGAGGCCAGCATTATGCCAAAGAAGGCTGCACTTGTTTAGTAATGGCCTCTTTTTTATAAAAACTCTTTTTATATCTTTATTTTGTTAAATTATCCAAACTATTTCTTTTAAAACATTTTAAAACAGTCTGTATCTGTTTTAATATTCAGAGTTTTTTTTAGTGAGAGTATATAACAGACTGCAAACAGGTGACTTTGTTTCTGAATCTAAATTACAACAGGCAGGTTCATTCCACACTTGCCTCCTACCCAAAAGAATGAATAAAAGAAAAAAGTCCCTCCTTTATTTTTTTTTCCAGAAGTGGCAAGATTGCTTGATTAAGTAAGTGCTTATATAATGTAAACCATATGTGGTGTTTGGAGTAGAATCTACTGTAGCTACTTTTAAAAACCTTCATGCTGTGGTTCATTTGAATCAGATCCTGGAACAAATTTCAACAGCAAAATTTGTATACATCTGTAGAGCATTTGAGTGGCTTTTTATAACAGACCACTAATGTTTGGTATTGTTAAAAAAATCCAAAGGATGGATTGTCAATGTACTTCAAGAAAATTAATGTTAGCCTAGGTTTTTTTTGTCTTTCCACTCAAGCATCCTATAATGTAGCGATACACAGTTTTGTTGTTTTGTTCTCCATTGTCCACTAGTAGTATTTACACCGTGATGCACACACAGTTCATGGGAGCTTTTAGTACAACAGAACTTTACTGTGAGCCTTTTCTATGTCCTTTCTGGTTGCCTATGCTTCTAGAGCCATCCTGATAAAGTACACTAATGATGTTATGTGAAACTTAGTGGTATAACATTTAACCCCACATCTTTTTCACTTTGGCAACTACTTTTTAAAATCACTATTGTAAAAACTTTTTCTACATTTTTGCCAAATGTATATTCCATAATATCACTGAATAGAGCCAAAAGGATAGTTGAACAAACTTTATAATATGGTTTAATATTGCTTTAATTTATTTTAGACATAAATGTTTAAACATTCAGTGTTTTTATATACATTGAGGGCATCATACAGTATGTACAGACATTGCTATTAAAGGCAGCTTGGCCGGTGTCAGTGAACTTTGATTGTGCAGTTAAACTTTAAGTGATTTCTTAAATGAAACGGGTGTGGCAGTAATCAGGCCTGGGGGTGGCTACGGAAATTGAACTCAGGTGTGATACACCACAGTTAGGTTATTTTTAACAAGGGGCAATTACTTTTTCACACAGGGCCATGTAGGTTTGGATTTTTTTTCTCCCTAAATAATAAAAACCATCATTTAAAAACTGCATTTTGTGTTTACTTGTGTTATATTTGACTAATGATTAAATGTGTTTGATGATCAGAAACATTTTGTGTGACAAACATGCAAAAGAATAAGAAATCAGGAAGGGGGCAAATAGTTTTTCACACCACTGTATATAATGCACCCCGTAGAGAGTGGATGCATTTTGCATGCTGGTTAACACATGGGAGTAAAATTTCCCTGTAGTCTATACATCAGAGTGATGACCCTGCAAATATTGAGATTCTTATGTGCTATTCCTACAGTTATACTATCTTGTACAGTATGTGCTTTCCAAGGATGCAGAATAAAGTCTAAGGATATTTTATTTTTAAAATTCATAGCACAATAATAAACATTTTATCTACATGCACTATTAATACTGTATTAGATTTTTTACCAATCAAATTGATACAGTGGGTATAGAAAAAAATCACCCCTTCAAAATATTCCCATTTTTGTAGCTTTACAACCTTAAATGAATACACACTAACCAATATTTTTTCCATTTTTACTTACTCAATGCAATCTATAACATCCAAGTGAAAGATATCACAGCTACAGTTCAGAAGAATTTTAAAAAATAAAAAACAAGAAATACTGAGATGAATAAAGGATCACCTCCAAATGTCAATATGTTGTTGACCCACCTTTTACTTTAATGACAGCCTTCAGTCTGTTGGGATACTTCTCTATCAGCTTTGCACATCTAGATTGAGCAAATCTCCTAAACAATCTTTGTAAACTCAATCAGGTGTAAGTGACCACCATTTCCATTGCTGACCATGGTTACTGGCTTCCACTTGTGATCAATTGTAATCAGTGTGATTAGTTTAGCATAAAAACAGCTGTTCCTAGAGCATTCCCTTGCTTGGTAGTGCAACTGACAGCAAACAACTGACTGTGGGTGGGAAGATCAAAAGATCTCAGGGATAGAATTATGGACAGACATAAGGCTTTATCAATCCCAAGGAGCACAGTAAAGTCCATAATAAAGAAGTGGCAAGTGTTTGGTACTACTAGGACGCTCCCTGGAATCTGGTTGTCCCTCCAAACTGGATGGAAGAGCAAGGAGGAAGCTGGTAAGAGATGCTACCAAGAGGCCAATGGCCACTTTGAAGGAGTTACAGGATTTTATGGCAAAGAGTGGTCATTGTGTGCATGTGACAGCAATTTCATAAGTGCTCTACAATTGTGGCTTGTTCGGAAGGGTCACAAGGAAAAAGCCACTTCTCATGAAAGAAGTTTGTGCTGTGCCAGAATGCACCTTGAAGTGGAAAAATGTCTTATGGTCAGATGAGACCAAAATCGACCGATTTGGCCTCAATACCGAGCGGTACACCTGGCGCAAATCCAATGCAGAGCACCATCTACAACACACCATACCTACAATAAAGCATAGAGGTGGCAGCATCCTGTTGTGGGGGTGTTTTTCTGCCGCAGGGCCTGGGGCTCTCGTTAGGGTAGAAGGAAAAATGGATGGGGCAAAATACAGTCAAATTCTTGAGGAAAACCTGTAACCCTCTGCCAGAAAATTGAAGATGGGCAGAATGTTCACCTTTTAACATGACGACCCTAAAGCACACAGCAAAATTGACCACATGGTGGCTGAAGAAGAAAATAGTGAATGTCCTCATGTGGCCCATTTAGAGCCCAGATGTAAATCCCATTGAAAATCTGTGGAAAGATTTGAAGATAGCAGTCCACCAACATTCCCCATCCAATTTGACCAAACTTGAACAGTTCTATAAAGAACAGTGGGCAAATATTGCTCAATCTAGATGTGCAAAGCTGATAGAGAAGTATCCCAGCAGTCTAAAGGCTGTCATTAAAGCAAAAGGTGGGTCAACAAAATATTGACATTGGGAGGTGGTCCTTTATTAATCCCAGTATGTCTTGTTTTTGTTTTTTTATAATTCTTCTGAACTGTAGCTGTGATATCTTTCACTTGGATGTTATAGGTTGCATTGAGTAAGTAAAGCTGGGAAGAAATATTTTTGTGTGTATTTTCACACACAAAGGCTGTTAGGGCTGTAAAGCAAACAAAATAGGAATATTTCGAAGGGGGTGATTCTTTTCTATACCCACTGTATATTATAAATACTTGTATCATTCATGAAATTTTCAAGCAATATTACATGTACATTATGTGTACTAAGTCTAAGCAAATACATACATAAGTTATGTTTCATGTTAGTGGAAGTCTGGTATATTGGTTAAGGAGATATTGTTGAAGATTTGACTTAATACTGCAGTTTTACTCCCTATTGATAGCTCATTGTGTCACCTTGAGAATTCACATAAGTTGTTTTCATTCTTATAGTCTAAAACCTGCCCCTTTTGGTGCTATAGTTGCACAATTACATGAAGAGTGCTTTTAGATAATGTGTTTACCAATGTAGTATACTTTATAAAGTTAAGGTTGATTGAATCACTTTAAGTTAAAATGTATAATATAAAGTTTAAATTGAGAAACTCTTTATATGAAAGCATTAACCAGTGTGCAGGGAGTGTGGATTAGAGGCTAAAGTATCTGCTGCTGCTTCTTTTTCCACTTCCAATTGACCATGACCCTCACAAAAGTGAGTGTATTTTTTAATAATAGACTGTTTGAAACATTCTTTGTAAAACATAAGATTGTTGATGTTTGTGAAGTGTGTAATTGGGTGTTTTGGAAGCAAGGATGGTCTAGTGTCCAAAGTATTTTGAGTTTTTAAGCGGGCATTTTAAATAATTTCCTTTTAACCCATTGTGTTTGAATTGAATAAATCAAATAGTTGGAGAGGAAAATGTGAACAGTTTTAGCAACAATATGCATTCATAAAATATCTTGGGATGGTGCTCAGGAAAGGTTGTTTCTTTAAAACAAATAGCTGACTGGGATAAACTTTTTTTTCAAATCCTTTTTCATTTTGTATACCTTATATATCTGTAATTTGCTGGTGTCTATATCTGTAACAATGTGTGAAATGGAGAAACTATCCCAGTATAGGTAACTTGTCTAGTAAAGTAACTCTCGTGCTTCTTCTTGCTCATTATTATATAATTAAAAGTCAGCCAACATAAATACAGTATAAAGTCAACCTATAAAGTCTACATGGAACTTATCTCTTATTGTTGTAAAAATATTACAGTTTATTTGACCTAGTTTGACATACAGTATTTTGAAACACAGGATTTTGTAACTGGGACTACAGTTAGTTTCCAAGTGTGAAAAATGTATTTTTATACAGTAGTTTTTTAATATGAATACTACATAAATAAATGCTGTTTAAATAGATATAACAAATCTGTGGATGTTATTACTATTATTGTTTTGATGATCAAGATGATAATCATATTAGACTTGCATTGCAGCACTGTAAGTGAGTAAGAGTGGAGAAGAAAAGGTGAATCGACCAGCATCAACCTGCCAAAAAAGGTTCTGCCCCACCAGAATAGCCATGTATTGAAACAAGTCAGTTTGGTCATAAAAATCAATAAATTAATAGAGCCCTTACATAAATAGACACTTTCAGGAACAGCCCTGTGCAAGAGATTTTCTGTAATGTTTTAGAGAGGTAAAATTTTCTTACTGCATTGTACACTTGCAGCAATAAGATTTTGTAATACTGTTCATCACAAAAACTTTTGTCTCTTTCATTTCCTTTTTAGAGATCCAGTTTCTGCAAATTTGAAATTTCTGTTCAAAAAGGCTTTACAAACAAGCTTTTTCTAAAGCACATAGTGCATATAATACAGAGAGAAACTAGCAGTGAGCAGGAGAATTACAAAGCAGCTTACTTCAGTGTTTTCCAAAATGTTTTTCAAATTGAGCTGTGAAGCACCTTGTTTACATATGCATCTGCAAAGTGATGTCTGATGATGTGGTCAAACAGTTAAACAGAAGCAAAGTTATATGTTCATCTGTGCTGTTGAAAATCTGCATCATTGCTGATTCCATCTTTATAAATGGGAGAAGAGCTTGAAGTATTATAAACATTTTGCCATGGAAAATGCACTCTCCCATTTCTTTATGATTGGTGATTTTTTTCTATATATATTTGAAGCATTCAGATATTTATTGAATATCATACTAAAACAGTTGAGCAAAATTATATCAGTTCATTGCTTAACAGTCTTATATTAACAGCAGTATAATTAGAAAAAGTGATAATGGTTTACATATTTTGTGCAACAGGTACAGTTTATAGCATCAGTTGCCTTTATGGTAAAATTAAATTCACAGTTACAATGTTGGGATTATTTTGATTTCTAATATGACCGTGAATTGGAGCCAGTCAAAGTGTAATTTAATATACTTTGAGGAAATGTTGCCAAATGTGGTGTTTGATTCATAAGAACTGTGTGATGAGAGCTATATATTTTGACAAAGATTATAGTCACTTAGTTCAATTTCTGTACTCATAGCTAGAATAGAATACTTTATCAAAATGTATATACAGTAGATTTCACATAAGAGTAAAGCTGATGAGTTAATACACTGGTGAAGAAAACAAAAATGCTCTTAAATTATTTGAAGGAGAAAAATTGAAACTGTTAAAAAAAAAAAAAAGAGAGAGAGAGAGATGCTCATATGCTACAAAAACATACATAATTGTAAATAAAAATAGTTTATAAAATGAAAAATATTTTTTATCCAAACCAAAAAATATTATTATGGATAATATATAGTATTTCTATTGTAATTAATGTTATTATTAATTATATACTACTCTCTCCACATAATGCCCAGAAGCTTTTATATGCAGTGTCATAAGTTATATATGAAAAAAGAATTGTAATGAATGTACAGAACAAAAAATTATTAAATTGGTAAATAAAAAAATTGAAAAAATTAACATTTTTGTATGTGCAGACTGTTTCATTTGTAGTGTTATAAAATGTATGCCTGTTCATTTAGAAAACAGCCGTAAGTTTGTAGCTTCATTAGAGTTTTAAGGGGGAAAAAATTCCCAGTGTGAAACTGCTATGCAGAAGTTAAAAAAAATAAAAATTTTTTGAAAAGGCATGGTAAACTTTGAACAGGACCAAACATCATACTTTTTTTTACATTTCCTAGTGAATACTTTTACTTGGATTTTGGATGATGAATATTTTTCCCTGTATCCGAATGTGTAACTGTATGTGCAGCATTGAGCACCAGTCTTGTATGTGGGTTCCCCCAGTAAAGTTCCTGGGTTTAATACTGTTGTGTCAGAAGTGCTGCATCTTTTACTGATCAGAAAAAAAATGTTTCAAGTATTGTCTTGTCATGCATTTCAGAACTACTGGAAACATGCTTTCATTTGCACCTGATATACTGAAGTGATATTGACACTCTTCAAAATTAACAAGCATTACAAATACAGTATGTAGGCACATGTGGCATTTTAAAGAAAATGATTTTATATTACATTATGTAAGACTGAAAAATGTTTACCAAGGTCAAGGTTTACTGTATTAATTCAGTTATCTCCTCTCTCAAGACTCCTCCCTAACTTTGATGCTAAAAACATGCAAAATTATTTTTTCCCCATTTGTGTTTTTAATTTTGGACATTATGACTGCTAAGCACAAGCATGAATTTGTGTTTTCCCAATCCCTTTAAATATTCTGGTGTGCTTAGCAAGCTGGTACCAGATACTTTTCTGGGGAGACAAATCAATGTTGTTAAGACACAGTGCTACTGCATTCAGTTTGTTTACTTAGGTTTTCAATGTCTGCCTTCCTTCTCAGAAAACTTGCTTGGAGCCAGACTGTAGCAGCCCTCTCTCTGTCTTTTCATAATTGATCAGGAGATGACTGCCTTCCCTGAGGGTTAAGACGTGGCAACTTTTTTCTGTTTGCTCAGCATCTCAATGTAGTAGTTCAAACATTGTTCACACCAGCTGGCAATGTAATGCCATATGCATATCCTGTCAAAGCAACTGTTGTCATGGATACTGGAGAGTACCAGAAAAATAAACTCCTTGATTTTGGGGGTGGGGGTATGGCCTGGGAGGTCTAGTCCTGTTTGAATTATTTTATATAGGTATATGTTTAGACATTTCTTCTGTTTCATTTGAAAGAAACAGCTGGAATGCTAATGTTTTTATTTGTTTATTTATTTTTGTTTTCCTTTGCAGGCGTTACACTAGCTGTGTCAATAGTTCGAAATCAAGGATCATATTTTGTACTACTAATATCTCCTTTTACTTGTCTAAGCTAACATTCTCAATACTTGTAAAAGTTTGGAGCTTCGCAAACTGCAAAAGATAAAATGTGTGTGTGTATGTTAATAAATCTTTAATTCCTCTTCAATACTACAGTGATATGTAAAAATAATTGTGCATTAAGACTCTTTAAAAAATGAAAAACCACATTGGAATTTTTTCTCCTTTTTTGCCTGTTTTTTTCATTTTTCACAGTGGAGTCTAAACTGAAGTTTTAGTTTAGTTTTTCAGATTTACTTATCTCACCTGTACTTCATAATTTAATTTATTGCTTCCATGAGAAACTGACTAAATATAACAGAATATATTTTGTATATTCCAGCTTCTTTTACATTATTTATCACAGTTTTAAGGAAATGGATGTTTGAACATGCTGAGGATTCTAATGCGATTACATTTTTTTGTTCAGCTAGTATCAATTAACATTATTTTCATCTAAAAATGTATATTCAATTTCTTTCAGCAATATTAACAGAAACAGTTATTCATTGCCTCATAAATTAAGACTTAGATATTCTAACAAAGTTAACATCAAAAATGCAATACCAATATTTCATGTCCTATAATGCTTTTAATGAAGATGTCTTCTGTGCAGCCCACTATTATGAACTGACTGACCCTAATTCATTCTTTGAGATCAGGTTCTTGGTTTGTACCTTTATTGCTGTAGTCATATTCTACTGTCTACTCCTCAACAGGCATGTCATGCAGCGTTGATCAGTAACCTTGGTTCTGAGGAGCCACGCCTCTTGTGCCATTTTGCTGCATCTTTACTCTTATTCTGCAAATATTGTATTTATTTTACAATTGGGCAGGTCACCTGTAAAATCTGTACCAGACATACTGAAACACTAATATATAATTGAAATATGTTAGCATGAGTCTATAGTGGTGTAAACTGTTTCCTGACAAGATTAGCTGAGTAGATAGCAGTTTATGTCATTATTAAAACCAAATTTGTGCAAGAATGCAAGTGCTTTGACTAAGAGTGTACCTTTAAGAAATATGAAAGTACACCTCTCATGGACTTGGGCTAGCAGAGGTTATTTTGCAAAAGCTTCTAAGACAGTAATATATAATTAGTTTAAAAATATACTAATTAAACTTTCATATTTTCTACCAAAACTCAAGATAAGCTAACAACAGTAAATATTTTGATACCAGTCCCTTTACTACTATAATCTTTCTATAAAATTAAGTGGGCATGGACTATAAATTTACAGTTAACAGTACATTGCAGTGCATTCAATCATGGCTCTCAATGTCCATTTACAGACTCTTTCATATAGAAGTATTTTACTTTGAGTTTAATAAGCATAACTTGAATATTATTTTTATATTTTTTTTAAACAAATAGCCTTGAAAAAAAATGATAAAATGGGTTCCAGAATTAATGGTCTTCATTCTTTTTGTAGAAAACTGTCAGGAATATATTTTAGTTACCGGAAAAAAGATTTTAACTTGTAGCATTATGGAAAGCACTTCAAATCTGTGGTGTAAAATCCTAGTTAATTCACTTCTAAGATAATCTGATGTTGATTTGTCAAATTTAATTACAGCTTGTGGTAACACTTCACATCTTCTGCTTCTACTTCAAATTGATATTATGAATATGCAAATTGCTTTGTAATTTACAGAGGAGTGGGCATTTCAGTTGAGCACACACTAGACAGGTCAACGTGGTGAATGCCATTTGTATTTTTTCTTGAAGTGTACTTTAGAAAAAATATGTTTTTATATTTTTATTATAGCAATATCAATATTGTCCATTTTAACATCCTTGTCTTTTGTTTGAGCTTTAAAGGTGCATGATGCGAAAGCATGCTGAAGCTGAATACTGTAGCTACCATGTATAGGAATTTTTAATTGATTCCAATATAAATAAATTTGATTTATTTTTAGGATTGCTTTGTTTCCTTCTGCATTTAGTCATTTATTTTTCTAATGTGTCTTTGCAGGCAATACAAGCAGCACGGCAGCTTCTTTTGCAGCAGCAAAACAGTGGATTAAAATCTCCAAAGAATAACGACAAACAGCGACCACTGCAGGTCAGCTTATATTAACTATTACTGGACAAATGAATATTTGCTCATTTGAGGTTGGCTGCGAGAAGATGAGCTCTCTGACATATGATGAATAATATCAGTCTTACCATTAGCGTTTTCAAATGTGAGTTTGACACTGATGACAGAAGTAGTGCTTTTTACACACTCTAACTCAAGGATTCCATAGATATCAAAATGGCTGTATAGATTTTCTAGATAATCTATAGTATTTCACAAAGTTCTATACTTGGTTAGTCTAACATGTAAGAACAGTTTGAATTTTTTGTAAATATAGGTTTTATTTAGTTTGTCGTAATGACTTGGTGATGTTCTTTGCTTCATGTTAAGACTAAAATGCGGCACAAGAGAAGTTCAGGAAATAAATATATTTACATTTACATTTGCATTTATTTGCTTGGCAGAAACATTTCTCCAAAGCCACTTATGAAAGAGGTAAACATTAGGGCTGGATATTGGCACTGATGTCCTGATTTGATTCCGATTCACCCCATTGAATTGAATTGAATTGAATTCGCCCCAATTGAATTCGATATCGATTTTACCTTGACTGAATTAGCATGCATTGATATATTAGAAGTGGTGTTTTTTTTGGAAATTGATGTACCAATGTATGCATGGTTGAGTTATGCATATTATGGGTGGCTCCTTGTTTTAATACAATACAATGGCATCTACTTTATAAAAAATCTATATCATCTTACAAACAATATTGTTATAAAATAATCAAATATTGCTTCTTAAATAATGAATATTATTCAGTAACCTATTCATGTGTTATAAATCTCCATGTAAACACACTATAAATAAACTGTTAGCCAAATTTATTCCCTTATTGGACATTTAAAATAATCTTGAATTAGATGAAATTAAAGATACAGTGGGAAGACTTATCTTTCTAGAATTCTACAAGTTACACAGATCTTCTGTTGCTCATGTGCAGCAGTCACGTTAATCAGGCTCGAAAATGTGTCCTCACGCTTCCTCCTCAGACAAAAAGGAAGCTATTTTAAAATGAGGATCTAGTGCTGATGCTTGTTAACAGTGGTGCTGGATGAATAGAACATAAAAGACAAAGAACCAGCCATCGTGACTGACAACACCACCAACATGATCTGTGCAGAACAGCTTATGGTATTACTTCATGCCGTCTCTTTTGTGCCCAAGCTTACTTTGGTATCACAGGCTGCTGTAAAAATTCCAACAATTCTCTGGTTGTTTGGCCAGGTGGGGTGCATTGCAAACATTTTTCACAGTAGCAGTATAGTTAGCCACATGCTTAAAGAGAAGCAACATTTATTTGACTTGCCAACACACAAACTTGTGATTGATACGGTCACACGAAGCAACAGCACATTGGAAATGCTAGAAAGGTTTTTGAAACAGCAGCCAGCTCTGCATATTCTATAGGCCGAAAGGCATGCTACGAGCTTGTCTGCAACACGTCCTCCACAGTTGCCCCGTCATTTCAAATGTAGTGACGTGTGATTCGACAGGTAGGAATCTGTTAGGGCTGTTCTCTTCACTGACCTGAGAAACATGGCAATGCTGTGCTTCAGATCTTCATCAAGCCTAGGTACAATAACTTCACTGTGCTTATTGGCTTTCTGGTTGGTACAGCATACCACAGTTTGAAAACCTGTATCATTTGTCGAAAGCCCTCACTTTCGTCAGTGGTGTATGGTCTCATATCTTTACATCTTTTTCAGTGTAAATTGTTTAGGCTCTACTCATTTGGATGTCGACTGAGATTGCATTTATGGGTGAAGACAGGTTAAATGATTTCTCAAATTTGTTGTGTTACAACAATACTTAAGTTCTGAGTTGCACAGCTTACATTTGGCTTTGCTTTTATCCAGTTGTTCTTTACCAAGGCACCAGTTGAATCCCTGGAAATTCCACACATCTATCTGAAGTATCTAAAGTGCTGATTTCAGTGGAGTAGGACACACCATTTTATGCTATCCTACCTGCAGCCAGACCTGTCTCATTCTGTGTAGTAAAGTGTTTTTTTTCCTTAGAAAACCTTAACAGGCACATTAGGGACTTCTACTGGATCGGTTACCAAAAATGAAGATAAGCAAAAATCTTCATATAGTAAGTGAGCAGGATAGATATTCACAAGATCTTGAGACTTTAAGAATCGATATCAAATCGTTTAAGCGAAAAATAATGATTAATCATAAAATCAATATTTTTTATCCAGGCCTAGTAAACATTAGGCTAGGGCCTGTTTGTTCAGCAAGTGTAGTAGGGCAGGTGATAAAAGTTATTGCCACAAGTGAAAAGATGCAATAACTAATAAATTTGCAATCATAGATTACAAAAAGGGCAAGAAAGAGTATAGGACTTTGCCTGTGTCTCCATATACTCAGGTTCTAACCCATTGACTATTCTGTAGGTAAATGTCAGGGATTTGAGCTTCATGTGCGCTTATACAGGGAGCCAGAGTAGCAATCTGAAGAGATATTTGAAAGCTAATACACTGCCACATTCAAAAATTGTATTCACTTTAGTGTGCTTTCAAAGCAGTGATCTAGGATTCTATTCATAGTGGAGTATTGTTTTGCCCTTGCTTCACACAGCTTTCTCTGTGTGTATTGGTATAGTGGATATATTTTGCACCTTTATGTTAGTTCAGAAGCTGTCTGGTATAAATGTGCAATAAGTCGTTACCTTTACAATGTTGAAAGACTCTAATTTGTCCTTAACGGATGTTCATTACTTACTGCCAACAAGGGATACAATTGTGTTGTGTATATGCTGTATGCCATTTATACTTCATGTACAGTGTAGAAATAGATTTTTTAAATCTTTCACTTGTTATTACAAGGCCAGTAAATTGGTGGTATTTAGCCAGTAAATGATTCATTGCATGATGATTTCTTTTTTTTTTTCCCAACCAGAATTTTAACATTTTTCTGATCCAGATTCAGATTCTTAAAAACAATGCTATTTTTTTGTTATTGAGTAATGTTTTACCCTCTGTTCCAAAGACTGGCACATAATCCAATGTTGAAATGCCTTCTGCTTAAACTTTCATGTTTATGATATCATTAAACATTAAATGTAAAATCCATCACAATTCAGCCTGTTTTATACTTTTTATTGTTTCTTGTCTCATCAGGCAAAGTCATTTATTTGAGGCCTTTGCACAGCTAGCAGATAATTGGATGCAGTGGTTATTGCGATGCATGTATCAATGCAAAAGTGATATCATGATAAATAAACGTATTGATGTCTTTCCACCAATAAGTGTTATAATGCTAGTTCTCTAATGTTAAAAATCTGTAAACAATTTTCTTTGCATCTCTAAAGCCCCTTGGAATGATGTTTACTAAAGTTGTTTATTGGTGATATCAAGGGCTCCTTATGTTAATAATGAAATATTAATGATTTGTATTACAGACAAAATTAGGGTAATTCCAAATTCGACAAAACACTGTCTTACACTCCTTAAACTCTAGTGGAAACAAAAGAGGGCTTGTCTGCCATAATTACTTTGGTAACCTCTAGTTACCCAATGACCATGGCCCGGATAAGCTTAAGAAAAGGGATGGATGGATAGAAGAAAGGTAGTTTTAATTCACTTTCTAATTTTAGTTTCCTTGTATGCCTTGCTGTTTCTTCCAGTCTTGTCTATGTTCCATATCAAAAAAGGCAATTCTGTCTGATACTTTTAATGCTTAGCTGTTTCTGACCTTGTTAAATGCAATAAAGAGTATTTTTTACCCCTCTGTGTTAAAGAAAAATGAAGATGCAGCCTTCTTGCAGTCCATTTCTCTTATTATGACAAGTTCTTCAATTTGTGCCATTTTAAATTATGCAAGCAATTAGCATATTTTCAACTTTATTTTTAGGCTCAAATTGCAGTGTGAGTGTGTGCTCTCTTCTCGTCTAATAAGTGCTATCAAGGAACAGTGGGTTACCTCATTAGTACCATGTGCATTTAATTAAAGATGAGAAAATTGGAGTTAACCTCATAGTTAATATTTTCACAGAGTTCTACAATGCCAACACCTTCGGCTGGAGTCACACCCCTGAGTGCCTAATTATTGACTTTTGCAAAATGAGGTTAGAGCTTACCTCTGTGCTGTTGACTAAATTGTTTAGGTTGGTGCCATTGTGTATGTTCAGTCATAACCTGGTTTACTTTTGAGCAACTTGACAGATGACTCTACTTTTGTAAGGTGGTGGTGCTTTCATTTACTAAACAGCAACTTATCAGATTAATGTTTTTGAAGACTTCTGTGTAGATTTTTTGATTTTTTAACATTTACTTTTTATTTTATTTCATGTAATTCTTGGGGAAAAAACACTATAAATAATGTACATATAAATATGGCTGTTCAGTAACGCATCTGACTAACTTTTAACAGTTTGTTTATTGTATCATTTGTTCCTTCTTGTTTCAACAATTTACTTTGTGGTGAATGCCCTTGAGCCATTGAAAAATGCCAATATGCATCACTATTTCAGTTTCAAAGTAGGTGATCTGACTCGCTGATATTGCTTTTTGTTTGGGTCCAGCAGCATTGAATATTTAATGACATAATTTGTGTGGCTCTAGAATTATATGTTAAAGACCCTAGGGAACTATTCTGTCCCCCTTTCTCTCTATACATAATGAAAGAACATCTGAAAGTTATGCAGCCTACAGATGTTCAAAAATGCCCCCTCTATTATAAGCTGCATCTGCTGTCGAGCTGGTGGGTGACCATAGAAAGGTTTTGGAGTGCTTTTGGCATGTAGTGCAGAAAGACCCATATGGAACTGAACATTACACAACTGAACTGTAACAAATTTGTAAGAGGTAATAAAATGATGGAGAAACCAGTCACTTTTGAGTACTATGTCCTACACAGTTCCTAAAAAGGAACTTTGGCTTTGCATTCATTTTCTGAATACATTAAAGACATCCACACATTCATTTTCAAATCAGTTTATACATTGCAGGGTTGTGGGGGAAACTTTACTGTATCCACTGTCATGCACAGTGCAATGTAGGAGGAAACTGCAGTGCTAATAAAAGTTGTAGCAAGTAAAAATTGAGGCAGGTTTCAGACAAAGTGGCAGTTTGGCTTGCCTAAACTGATGAAATGTGCTACTCCTTTTGATTAATACCAAAGTTAACAATTTTTTAGTGCTTCAAAGCACAGAGCATTGCAGAGACATGCCAGTTAGTAGGACTGGCAAAACAACATACTTCATTGTTGAAGACTATCCGCAAAAGCTAAATTTGTGTCTTTAGCCAATCGAGTGTTCATTAGTATAACCCCCAAAACGGGACAAGTACAGTGAATATATTTGAAAGGTAAATTGGCAAATGTTATCCAATCCATCAGTTACAATGCAGATAACGTTGTCTTATTAATATTCTAATTCTGGATTTGTTCACAGGCTAAGCAATAACAAAGTTTGACTACTTATTTTGATAATTTGAAAACAGCACAGCAAAAACTGTTCTACAAGATTTTAAATACAGTGATAATAATGTAATCCTGAGAAGTTTGATTTCACACATAAAGCCTTAACATCAGGGCAAAAGCAATAAACCACGTGTTTGTGACATTTGAAATGTGAATCAAGTGGAATCATCTGGTAAAATGTTACTGTTCAGTAAGTTTTACAACAAACTAATGATGCTAATATAAATCTTACAAACCTAACAGAGTGATTATCTGATAAACCACATTTTAAAAGCATGTTAATAGAAAAGAGTTTAATTTAAAGAGTTTGTTTAAATGAAGATATCCTGAATTATTTCAGATTTCACTAATTTGAACAAATACATGGTTTGCAGTTTTATTTTTAGCATACATTTTAAGCAGTATTTTTGGAGTGAAAAGATCAGAGAAGTTGTTTAGAAAGTGCACACAATCAGGCAGTCAATAATTCTTTTATAAATCCTACGCTGAAATCTCAGCACGATTATAAAATCCTCCCATTTGTTGATACTAGGGATGTCCCGTTCAGGTTTTTTCTTAGGGCCAATACCAGTCATTGATATCATGTCACTGTTTTGGCAGATTCAAATACCAATTCAGGTTTTTTTTTCCCTTTATCTTGACATCCTATAATCTATATTAATTAAACTATAGACCACAGGTGTTACTTGTTTTTTATGAACAAACTTTTAATTCCATGGGCTATTGTCAGTGACCATGAAAACAGTAAAATAAACAAAATTCCCTTAAAATACCAACCTTTTTAATTGATAAAATATGTTGAGAAAATATGTATACCTGTGGAAATAAAGAAAACAAAACTCTTTTCATTATTACAAACTGTCAGGTGTAATTTGTTATGTATTGTATTTACCTGATACAGAGCTTAAATTAAAAAAAAGTAGCTTTTGAGATGCATATACACAAAAATGCATATATTTTCACACATTGATTCAATTATTTGATATTGACAGTTAAACAATGATTAAATGTAAATATACATGCACTTAAAGATTTTAATCATTTTAGTCATTAATTGCACTACAGCTTTTTTTTGTTTACATGAACAGAACAAATGAATATTTAGTTTTTTTGTTTTTCTCCTGTATACCTGCTTGACATTTACCAATTCTTGATGTGTAATTATAAATATGGATTACTGTTTTAGTTATTTAGTATTTTTTTCTTATGAAAACTTATACTGCATGTCACACAAATCTATAAAAACAGTACAAACATTTTTAAAATGCCACAAATCTGTCAAATTTTCATAATTTGTTAATCAAGAAGATCCATCCATCCATCCATTAGCCAACCTGCTATATCCTAACACAAGGTCACGGGGGTCTGCTGGAGCCAATCCCAGCCAACACAGGGTGCAAGGCAGGAACATATCCCCGGGTAGGGTGCCAGCCCACTGCAGTTATCAAGAAGATACTAGGCCAATATGCTTAGTAAGTTTACAAGTAAAATAGTAAAATTTTGATGTTAAGCTAATGTGCTTATTGCTGACTAAGCAGTAATTTCAAATTAATCTATCTGTTCTTTTTCTATTTGAAAATGTGAGCAAATCTACTGAAACACAAACAAGCAGTATTTCTTTTAATTAAAAGACAAAATAAAATGGCCTGAATTCATTAAAATAGCTTTTCTTGGCATTTGTCTAATTAATTGCACAGGATACCTCCTCTGATTCCTTTTTCTCAGTTTATTCTAACCTTCTGCCTCTTTGGTAAAGTCTGCCTTACTGTTCTCTGTGTACATGGTGTTCACAGCAAAAAAAAAAAGAAGACGACGTGTGAAAGTTAAACTATCTTATTACCGTGCGTAAAGCAACACCACAACTATGTTACTGTAAAGCTTAGAAAAGCAAATGCTAAGAAAAGTTGTTTTTTTTTTATTTAGGATCAGCCAATTTACCGATCTCTGAATTGTCTTTTGTACTGGGAATCAGTTGATTTAGATTGGCGACATAATTGGACACTGGGAGAATCCCCAGGTCTATCATACAATAAAATTCAACCCCTGCATTGTATTTTCTGAATGTCAATAGTAGTTTACCTAAATGATAGTTGGGTAATTAACTTGATGGATTTACTAATATTTTAAAGCTGCTGTTACTATTCGCATTCATAACTTTGAAATTCTATTACACAAAAAGGCACAATACTATTCACTTAAATAATGGAGGAACTTTTAATAAGTTTTTAAATGGGATGTCTGTTTTTACTGTCATATCGAATATATGTATCTATACTAATAAAAGGCAAAGCCCTTACTGACTGACTGACTCATCACTAATTTTCCAACTTCCCGTGCAGGTAGAAGGCTGAAATTTGGCAGGCTCATTCCTTACAGCTTATATACAAAAGTTAAGCAGGTTTCATTTAGAAATTCTACGCGTAGCGGTCACAACTGAATCCTACTTACGTACATATATACAGCCATAGCCTGCAGCTCAGTCGCCGTGTGAGGCGGAGTTGCGTCCCCCATAACCACGCCTCCCACGTAATTGAGTGCCTGCCCATATAAGGCCGTCCATCAGCAGAAATCCAATAGACACACTGCCGCTAAATATTCACAGGCAAATCCACAACTTTATACCGGGAATGCCTGTTAAACATCTTAGATTCACGAGTACCAATTTGGGTAGTGAACACTTCGATGAATGAAACCTGTTATCTTTACAACAGTTGACAACAAAAATTAGATGGTCAGGGATAGACTAGACAAACATGGAATGTAACTTGAACACAACACATCCTCCATATACGAACCTGATTGAAAGAAATAATGATAATCAAATCCTTGATGACAGCAACACTCATAACAGTCACAAAACAATTACATTGACAATCAGGTTATGTTATTTTTAAAATGTTTTCCTTTTTTTTTGTTTTTCATAACTTCTTTAACACAGTAGTTCTCCACTACGAAGCGCGGGTATTTTGCTATGTAATATATATCAAATAATTGCTGTTATTGTGACATCCATAATAATGAGTGTGTGCGTATATAAAGTGTATATGTAGAACCCCACTTTAACATTTTCATAGTTAACCTCTTTCCCATAAAATTGTTTTTTTGGATGATGGTGCTGTCATTAATAAGAAAAAGCTCCTGCTTGAAAGGCCACAAGCAACTCAGTTGAGGCTATTGCATTCTGTTTGGCTCATAGCTGCTGTATCCCACAAGCTCAAATTATTAAAGACAGAGAAACTTGTCCTAATAAGCAAATGCTTGTTTCTGCGCGACTTCACATAATTTCACTGCAGGACGTCTGAGAATTCATAAACCCATATTGTCAAGGAAAAGAAATTGAAAAGAAAATTGTAACTGTTACTTTGGTTACAAACGTAATGTAATCATTTTTTATGGATCACATTTCTCTAAATAGATCAGATCTGTGTCACATATAAGTGAAAAAGTGGGAATTGAGCTACAGACTGAACATAGCTTTATTTTGTTATCGAAAGTCAAATGCAAGGTTGTATGCACTACACTGAAATTGGGCTTCAGGGTCAACAGTGCAGTAGTTATCAACAACACAGTCACGTTTATGAAAACAATAACTATCTAAAACAAGAAAAGACAATAATAATAATATTGTGTTTATACAGTGTATATATATATATATATATATATATATATACTAGCTAAATACCTGCGCTTCTCAGCAGAGAAGTAGTGTGATAAAGAAGTTATGAAAAAGAAAAGGAAAAATTTTAAAAATAACGTAACATAATTGTCAATGTAATTGTTTTGTGACTGTTATGATTGTTGCTGTCATCAAGGATTTGATTATCATTATTTCTTTCAATCAGGTTCATATTTGGAGGATGTGTTGTGTTCAAGTTATATTCCGTGTTTGTTAAAAACAGGTTTCATTCATCGAAGTGTTTACTACCGAAATCAATACTCGTGAATCTAAGACTTAAGCTTTACACCTTGAATTCCTATTGATATGTCAACAAAGGCTTGTTCAGATTCAGAGGGTTGTTCCTTTCTTACTGCATCAATAAACAGCTTGTCTTCCTCTTTATCTGAGACATCAGATAAAGAGCACGGGTTTACCTTTCCCAGTCCTGCAAACTTTAGCGAAGTGTTTCAATTTACCACATTTTTTACACTGTCTTCCTTTAGCTGGACATAGACTTTTTCCACCGTGGGCTTTGTTTCCACAGTACCTGCACTTATGAATATGCTTGTATGCGTCACACGATTCATATTCTTTTGCTGCCTTCTCAATTGTGTAGTACGTTTTTTGTTCAGCGCTCTTTGGAGCTCTTGCTTTTTGTGTGCGTACTGCGTTCACAGTCAGTTCACGTGAGCTGTTCGGAGTACATGCATCGAAGGTTCTCAGCTGTGGTTGTGCTTGCAATGTCCACGGCTTTATTTAATGTTGGCTCAGACCCAGCACTTAAAAGTTTCTCTCGCACTTTCGCTGAGTTTGTGCCAATCACTATTCTATCTCTGACCATCTCATCTTCGTTTGCATAAGCACAGTCCTTCACCATCAATTTTAACTCTGTTAGAAAGTGATCAAAAGTCTTGTTTATACCCTGCATCTTCTCATTAAACTTGTATCTCGCGAAAATCGTATTCGTCTTGGGCATGACAAACGCCTCGTAGCGGCATTGGATTGCTGCTGACGGACGGCCTTATCTGGGCAGGCACTCAATTACGTGAGAGGCGTGGTTATGGGGGATGCAATATACGCAGGCAGCCAACTACATGGGAGGCATGGTGATGGGTGACGCAACTCCGCCTCACACAGCGACCGAGCTGCAGGCTATGGCCGTATATATGTACATGGCCGTTCCGCGTAGAATTTCAAAATTAAACCTGCTTAACTTTCGTAAGTAAGATGTAAGGAATGAGCCTACCAAATTTCAGCCTTCTACCTACACGCAAAGTGGGAGAATTAGTGATGAGTGAGTGAGTCAGTCAGTCAGTCAGTGAGGGCTTTGCCTTTTATTAGTGTACTAGCAAAATACCCGCGCTTCGCAGCGGAGAAGTAATGTGTTAAAGAAGTAATGAAAAAGAAAAGGAAACATTTTAATAATAACGTAACATGATTGACAATGTAATTGTGTTGTCATTGTCATGTGTTTTGGTGGCATATATATATATATATATATATATATATATATATATATATATATATATATATATATATATATATATATATATAATATATAATATATATATATATATATAATATATAATATATATATATAATATATATATATAATATAAATATATATATATATATATATAAATATATATATAATTTCATTTCGAAATTCTACGCGTAACGGTCATAATGGTCAACAACATCCGCCATGTTGAACTTTCTTATTCATGGCCTCATCTTTACGAAATTTGGTAGGCGGCTTCCCTGCACTAACCGAAACCAATGTACATACTTATTTGACAGATGCCGAATGTCTCTTCAACACAAGTCCTACAAATACTGTCGTAATTGAAACAAACCATGAAACTCAAACCGATTATGACAGCAGCAATCCAAGCTGTGAGATTTGAAACAGGATTACTGTTCACATGGCCAACTGTACGTTGCATGCTCAAGAGTAAGCTCAGCGCACAGCTACAGCTTGGTCATATTACAACTGGAGGGCCAAACTAACAATGTGGTTTACAAAGAGATCCTTAACAAATAATTATTGGTATATTTTCCTTTAGTTTAAAAAGGTTTAATTTTCTTCTTAATAAAAATTTTAAGGCAGTACTTCGCCTCTGTTAAGCGTGGGTATTTTGCTAGTATAAATATATATACAGTAATCCCTCCTCGATCGCGGGGGTTGCGTTCCAGAACCCCCCGCGATAGGTGAAAATTCGCGAAGTAGAAACCATATGTTTGTATGATTATTTTTATATATTTTAAGCCCTTAGAAACTCTCCCACACTGTTTATAAATATTCTCCGCACAGTTATACAGTAAACCCTTGTTTATCGCGGTTAATCCGCTCCAGACAGATAAATGAATTTCCACGAAGTAGGATTCTTTATTTATAAATCTAATATTTTCGCAGTTAGAGCATAGAAAACCTGTTTACGACCTTCTAAATACGTTTTTTAACATTATTAGAGCCCTCTAGACATGAAATAACACCCTTTAGTCAAAAGTTTAAACTGTGCTCCATGACAAGACAGAGATGACAGTTCTTTCTCACAATTAAAAGAATGCAAACATATCTTCCTCTTCAAAGTGCGCGTAAGGAGTGGAGAATGTCAGAGAGAGAGTAAAGTAAACAATGAAAAATCAATAGGGCTGTTGCGCTTTTAAGTATGCAAGCACCGCGATAAAGCAGCGGCAATGAAGGGATCAATGCAAAGGTAGCCTTTCAGCATTTTTACAGGAGCGTCCCTATCTTCTAAGCAAACAGCCTCTGTGCAAAAAGCCCCTCTGCTCACATCTCCTCTGTCAAGCGCAGAGAACGTCAGAGAGAGAGAGAGAGCGCGAGATTAAAGCAAACAATCAAAAAATCAATAAGTGAGCTTTTGGACGCACCTCGATAAAGCGGCATTTCTTAGAGGAGCGTCCGTATCCACTAGGCAAAAAGCTTCTGTGCAAACAACACCTCAGCACACACCCTCCGTCAGGCAGAGAATGTCAGAGAGGGTGAGATAGAGGCAGAGACAAGCAAACAATCGAGCACGCGCAGGAGGCATATCTTATAGCATTGAGGAGTTTTAGTTAATATGTAATACGTGCTCTGATTGGGTAGCTTCTAAGCCATCCGCCAATAGCGTCCCTTGTATGAAATCAACTGGGCAAACAAGCGAGGAAGCATGTACCATAAATTAAAAGACCCATTGTCCGCAGAAATCCATGAATCAGCGAAAAATCCATAATATACATTTACATATGCTTACATATAAAATCCGCGATAGAGCAAAACTGCGAAAGTCAAAGCGCGATACAGCAAGGGATCACTGTATATATATATATATATATATATATATATATATATATATATATATATATATATATATATATATATATATAATATTACTGTATATAAAATTTGAAATGAGGCATAACCCAGCCGGGATGGAACTGAAGCAATATCCCATACAAAGGGATAACTTAATGGATAATATGGAGGAGTTGGTACATCCAGAGTAGCTCCTCCTCCAGTATAATAGATAGTAGTGCTCAGCAGGCATAGACCTAGTAGACACACCTATAATGTTGTATTGGAGTCAGTCCTGAGGGACAGTCCTGTCAGGGTCCTTTGATACCGCCAGGGGGTGCTGGAGAGAGAAGGGGACTCCCTGTTTCAGGAGGCTTCCATTTGACCCAGAAGTGCTTTTGCCGAGCTATGCCCTGGTTCCAGATGTACTCCCAGGTCTGACATCCTGCTCTCCAGCCTCCTTCAGTGTGTCAGAGTCAAGAGGAACAAGGCAAACCTTCCCTGGATGAGGAAAAGAGGAGTGTTTATTGAAAGATTGTGGAATTGATCTGGAAGTGTGGTATTTTGTGCAATAAAAACCCTTACTTTGTCCCTGGGACTGTTTAGTGTCTACAGGTTTTGGAGATCAGTGGCACCCTCTATCTATCTATCTATCTATCTATCTGAACACATACTACAGGTTAAAGGTCTTGAAACACTTCAGTTTTACCAGTTTTTCTTAAAATTTAATCAGTTGAAATGCAATGAATGACCTAAAATGGTGAAAAGATAAGTTTAGGTTAGCAAAAACTGAAAAAAGGAAATATCAGAATATTACAAAAGGACTTTCTTCAGTGAACAACTAATAGGTTACCACCTACAGATGTTTTGCAGCAATTAAAGCTCTAAAACCCTCTGTCTATCTTAAAGCAGATTTGGAACAGGCTGTGTTATTACACCCTCTGAAGTATTACTTAGGCAATATTCCAGTGATAATGGCAAGAAAACGGCATAGGCCTTTCATTTAGAGAAATTGCAAAAAAAAAAAAAAAAAAATCTAAGTTTCGTTGGATACAGTGTCGTACACGAATGGTTCCCAAACTGGGGTCCGCAGGGATATGTCCTGGGGTCTCCAGCAAAATGGGAAAAACAAAAATCATATGATTTTTTTATTTATAAAGTTGTAAATAATATAGCATTTTTCTACATTATACAAATACCTTGTATTTTAATAATATCATCATCACTTCATTAGTGTACTTGCCAATTACACCTGTTATTAAACTTGTTTTCAAAGGCTATCGTAGATGTACACAAGTTGCATTGTGGCATTAAAGTAGTTCACAGTATGCCAGACATATTGAATCAAATGCTTAACATACATAATGATGGAATGTTTTTTTTAAAATGGAAACATTCCAAACAACCCCATCTTGTTGTTTTGCTTTAAATTCATCAAATGAGTCCTATTCTAAAGCAAAATGTAAATCTACAAAGTATGAAGCTTTATATGTTATGATAGCTATGTTTACTTACTTAAGTGGAGATTACTCAGTGTCATTGCTGCACTGTAGGCGTGTTTTATCCACTGTACTGTTAGAATTCCATGAGCAGAATATTAAAGCACAGTTGAGGTTTGGGTTGTATCTATTTTGAGAATCAACTGATAGCAGTTGTTGTTATCTTGACTTCATCCACTGTGATCACCAGTGCACACTGAAATGATTCCCAACTGAGAGTGATGCAGCCAAATGTGAGGCCATGGTCATTTCTGGGAAAAGAGTAGCTTTGTCAATTATAAAGATAAGGTGCAGTCAGCTTTACCAAGGACTTGTTCTTGTTTGAGGGTAGAGATTATCATGAGATTGACTAATTTGGTACAACAGCAGTAGTTTTCCAAATTATGTAGCAAGTAATTTATCTAAAATTAACCAAGAAAACCTTCTAGTTGTCTGAAAATGTTTTCATCTGGCAGCTAAAATTATACTTTTGCTTCACTCTATAGTTTTTTCTTTTTATTTTGCTTTGATACTATATTCTTTACATTTACAGTTGTGCTTGAAAGTTTGTGAACCCTTTCGAATTTTCTATATTTCTGCATAAATATGACCTAAAACATCATCAGATTTTCACTCAAGTCCTTAAAGTAGATAAAGAGAAACCAGTTAAACAAATGAGACAAAAATATTATACTTGGTCATTTATTTATTGAGGAAAATGATCGCATATTACATATTTGTGAGTGGCAAAAGTATGTGAACCTCTAGGATTAGCAGTTAGTTTGAAGGTGAAATTGGAGTCGGGTGTTTTCAATCAATGGGATGACAATCAGGTGTGAGTGGGCACCCTGTGTTATTTAAAGAACAGGGGTCTATCAAAGTCTGCTCTTCACAACACATGTTTGTGGAAGTGTATCATGACATGAACAAAGGAGATTTCTGAGGACCTCAGAAAAAGAGTTGTAGATGCTCATCAGGCTGGAAAAGGTTACAAAACCATCTCTAAAGAGTTTGGACTCCACCAATCCACAGTCAGACAGATTGTGTATAAATGGAGGAAATTCAAGACCATTGTTACCCTCCCAAGGAATGGTCAACCAACAAAGATCACTCCAAGAGCAAGGTATGTAATAGTCGGCGAGTTCACAAAGGACCCCGGGGTAACTTCTAAGCAACTGAAGGCCTCTTTCACATTGGCTAATGTTCATGTTCATGAATCCACCATCAGGATAACACTGAACAACAATGGTGTGCATGGCAGGGTTGCAAGGAAAAAGCACTGGTTTCCAAAAAAAACATTGCTGCTCGTCTGCAGTTTGCTAAAGATCATGTGGACAAATAAGAAGGCTTTTGGAAGAATGTTTTGTGGACGGATGAGACCAAAATAGGACTTTTTGGTTTAAATGAAAAGCGTTATGTTTGGAGAAAGGAAAACCCTGCATTCCAGCATAAGAACCTTATCCTATCTGTGAAACATGGTGGTGGTAGTATCATGGTTTGGGCCTGTTTTGCTGCATCTGGGCCAGGACGGCTTGCCTTCATTGATGGAACAATGAATTCTGAATTTATATCAGAGAATTCTAAAGGAAAATGTCAGGACATCTGTCCATGAACTGAATCTCAAGAGAAGGTGGGTCATGCAGCAAGACAACGACCCTAAGCACACAAGTCGTTCTACCAAAGAATGGTTAAAGAAGAATAAAGTTAAAGGTTGGGAATGGCCAAGTCAAATTCCTGACCTTAATCCAATCGAAATATTGTGGAAGGACCTGAAGCGAGCAGTTAATGTGAGGAAACCCACCAACATCCCAGAGTTGAAGCTGTTCTGTATGAAGGAATGGGCTAAAATTCCTCCAAGCCAGTGTGCAAGAATGATCAAAAGGTAACGGAAACATTTAGTTGCAGTTATTGCTGCAAAGTGGGGGTCACAGCAGATACTGAAAGCAAAGGTTCACATACTTTTGCCACTCAGAAATATGTAATATTCGATCCTTTTCTTTAATAAATAAATGACCAAGTATAATATTTTTATCTCATTTGTTTAACTGATTTCTCTTTATCTACTTTTAGGACTTGAGTTAAAATCTGATGACGTTTTATGTCAAATTTATGCAGAAATATAAAAAATTCTAAAGGGTTCACAAACATTCAAGCACAACTGTATATAGCACTTTTCTCACTGCTCAAAGTGCTCTCCCTCTCTCACCTTACTACAAAAAAGCAGGACTACCACTGCAACACCTGCGTGGATTATCCTGATGATAACGTGGTGCCTTTCAATTTTTTTTTTTCATAATGTTGATCTGGAATTTCTGTAAACATTTTTTGGCTATTTTTAAATATATCCAAGTATGTTTTGTATATTGCCTAAATGTTTTTCTGACACATTTTAGTCAAATATCATTAGTTGATGTTTATAGCTATTTCAGCATTTCTCAAATAGAACCAAGTACTAACCAGGACTTTTTTTTTAATTTAATATTTTATGTATCCCTTTCCTCATTTGTGAAGTTTACTTGAAATCTACTATGTGACACAATATTCTGTTTCATTAGGCAAAAATAACCAGCTCAGTTATTAATATAAATCTACTTAGGTCAGTCAAGACCAAGGCTACCAGATATAAAAGTGCTTTCCCACAATATGTTGAGTTGTTTTTGTTTTGTTTTGTTTTGTTTTGTTTTGTTTTTTTTGTTTTGTATTTTTTTAATTGTTTGGTGGTAGAACTATTGGAGAATGGTAATTATCCTTTCCTTGCGTTTATGTATTGATGTTTGATATGTGTGTTTCTGTATACATACAGTAAATATATTTATAGTTGCACACACACACACAAAAAACAATTACTATATATTGTTTTTAATTTGTTTAGTTATTTGCATAATGTGCTGGGGCATGGTTGCCATCAGGAAAGTACGAAGAAGGCTTACAAGATGCCACAAGAGCAATAAAATCAACTTCCCTCTCAAAAACAAACTTCTTGGTTCACAGTGCTTTGGAATATACAAACGCAAAATCTATCCAGTAGGTGTACTGACCTGCAAATCTACCTCAAGCATCCTGTCATACTTGTTAATGTCAAAAACTAGAATTTATTCACAGTGTTCTTGACAGTAATTACATCTTGTTACCTACATTGAGAAGTGTAACTCAGTAAATGTAGCAGGGAAACTAATGTGCTAAAGAAATGAATATAGGAATGAACTAGTAACAGCTAGTTGTGGTGCTCACTAACATTTCATTTTAAACATTTAGGTATTTTATTTTTATCTATCTTATGTTTCAGCAGTATGAAAGCCAAACCAATGTACCATATACTAAACTATTTTATATTTGGCTAGGTTTAAATGTTAAAGCCAACTAAGCAGACTTTACACTGGCATGTAAATAATTTTAAGGTCAGATGGACCTGTACCTTCAGATAGTACTACCCTTGCCAATTGTAAAAGTATATATAAACATGGCAGGTCAACTGTATCCTTTGATCACACATTATCACTAAGGGGTGTAATAATTACTTGGTTTGGTTAGATAAAATGAAACAAAGGTTTTTGATTGCTTTGTACATTATTGTAGGAGTTTTCCCCTAACATATCTGTAAGCCAGTTCTTAATCGGAGAGAAAATAGTACCAGCAATAATCATTGAAGGATGTTATTTACACTTTCAGATATGAATGAAAGAGTAATATCAGATCTCTCTACATATTGAAAAAGTTTTGTAAGTTAAAACAACCCATCTAAGGACAACATCTGAAAGCCTGGCTCTTTTCTTAAGCTTATGTAATGGAGTGATTTGGTCAATACCGTCTTGTGATTGTGGTATGTGTTGCATCAGATAATGTTGGAAAATTATTAATGCTGATTTGCTACTGTAACCAGGCTTTAGGATGAAGAATACAAGATACAAAATGTACACGTATTGTTAATATTCAGAGGCTGTGCAGGCACCTTAGCCTTCAATGGACTGAGTTTAGTAGGTCAGTTCTAACCTACTCGGTCCATTACAGAGCTGTGGGGGCCAAAAGTTATCTCACCAGAACTGGACAAGAGACTGAAAGCAGGCCTGGACAGGACTGTAGTTCATTACAAGAAAATCTCACTCACACACACCATATTCACATACAATGTCAATGTGCAGTTGACAATTAACATATCCTAAATCATTTAAAAAATAAATAAAAACCTTTTGTAATTAATTCCTTCTTTGCATGAACTTGTCTGGCTATAGTAATTTTTCATGAAGTGGGACTTTGCAAAGCTATTCAGTAATAACAGAAATTAGGGAATAATACAAATGAAAAGCATACTTTATTACAGCAAATGACCACTGAGAACATCCTGTGAATATGGCACTCTGATGGTAAATTATAGGTACCCATATTTTCAAAGTCCCAAACTGGTACATATGCATGGCAATGCATGAAGCCCATCCTCATTCCCTGCTACAAAATTAAATGTGAGTACTGTCTGTTTTCGTCCGCTTTTTGTTCACTCTCACAATACTATTTAAATTTAACACAAGTCCTCAATCAAACTTTCCCTATCAGAGTTGTGACCATGCTATACTACATATTTTAGATCGAACAGGGAGCTGTTGTATTTGGGGAGGATGGGGGAGATCCCTTGGTGTTTTGTACACACTGTTCCAAATATATTTTGAGGATGTTTGTTTTAGCAGAGAAATGTTTTATTAGATGGACATGCTGTTAAAACATTTTGATATTCTCCAATTACATAGTAACAATGAAATGTGAAATGATTATAATGTGCAGATAATGGAACTGTGAGGTTCTTTTAGTGTAAGGTAAATAGTATTGACTAAATGTTTATTGGCTCTATGTGAAGTAATGCATGCCACGGGGTATTTCATTCATAATCCTTTGCTTTCCTTGCTTGTGTTTCTTATTTATACAGTTGGTTAAATCATTTAACTTACCTGTTATGTCTTAAATCATTGGAAGGAGGAAGGTGCATGCCAGTAACAGAGACTTGCTACCCTGAACATTAAGTCTGCTAGTTTTTCATTAACTATTGTTGTGGGTTCTGTTTGTCTTCAGTTCATGTTTGTAGGGGAAAAAGAGACAATTATTCAAGTTGGTGTACCCATTGAAAATGTAAAACTGAAACAGTGAACCAGTTCGTAGTTGAAGTCACACAAAATGTTTCTCTGTTCTTAAAGTTAGACGGTGTCTCAAATTCGCTTATACTGTTCAATAGGAGACTTTAAAACTGTGTACAATGCAATCTTTTCCAAAACTTTTAATGAAAATGGAATTATCTCAAAACATTTCCCTGAAAAATAAGTGTGCCACATTTCAACAAATTTGTGAGGCTGAATTGTGTCATGCAGACTGACATGGTTATCGCATTAGGTATTTTGCACCTAATAAGGGATAAGTACCTGGTTTCATTGTTGATCAGAATTTCCTGCTGTGGTGTTCAGTTAAAATTTTGAGGGCAATGTCTTAACATTTGATTTAATCCACAATACTTGATTCTGAATCAGATTTTTCAATTTGTAGTTTTATGCTATGTGGGTAACTGGTAATGTAATAAAATCCTTCATACTGTTGCTAAGAGAATTTTTCAGTGGTAGGTTATTGTTTGTAATGTTGTTTTTTAGTCAGGAATATCATTTAGAGTGGGCCATCTAGAGGTTTCAAGTTATGGTCCATAGCACCAGATAATGTCGACATTTTTACATGTTGGTCGAACATGCATGTATGAATGTCACTATGCAAACTTTATGGTAAAGCCCATGGTGAGCTTTCATAGTGTACCAGAGTAGTGGTTATTCCTGCTTTTAGAACACTTCTGACAAGTTCAGCCCAACAAGCTTGTCCATCCTGTTCACGTAGGTTCTCCAAAACAGCATTAAATTGAGGTTTGAAGGTTCCTAAAGTCCTCTTCTCTACCATGTTACTGGTAATTTATTCCATGTGTCTGTGAGTTTTTGTGTGATGAACAATTTTTTTTAATATTAGTGTGAAGTATGGGCTTAAGATTTCAACCGTGTCCCCATGTTCATGCTGAAGGATTTATTTTAAAGTAACAGCTGGGGTTCACAGTATTAATTTAATTTAAAAACTTCAGTCATGTCACCTCTTAATCCCCATGTGCTTAACTGAACAGGTTCATCTCCTTCAGTCTTACCTCATAGCTCATACTTTGAAGTCCTGGAATCAGCCTGGACTTTTTATATCCCTACAACTTCTTTTTTTGTAATATTGAAAACTAGTTTTTACATAGTAATCCAGGTGAGGCCTCATTAGTGTGTTGCATTGTTTAAAGGAATACTTCACCCAAATTTTGTAACTTTTTGTTGCATACCACATGTGGTGTATAGTGATGGCCAAGAATAAATGTTAATCTCTTGTTTTCATGGAGAGGGAGATAACGTTTCTGATAGAATGGGATCCTATAGTAGCCAACAGTGGAAAATGGCAAACAATATTAGAAACATCCATGAAACAACAACAACAACATTTATTTATATAGCACATTTTCATACAAACAGTAGCTCAAAGTGCTTTACATATTAAAGAATAGAAAAATGAAAGACATAATTATAAAAAAATAAATCAACATTAACATCGAGTAAGAGTAAGGTTCAATGGCCAGGGGACAGAAAAACAAAAACTCCAGACGGCTGGAGAAAAATAAAATCTGTAGGGATTCCAGACCATGATACCGCCCAGTCCCCTCTGGGCATTCTACCTAACATAAATGAAACAGTCCTCTTTGGATTTAGGGTTCTCACGGAAGGGCTTGATGATGATGATGGTCACGTAGACTTCTTCCTTTTAATCCGTCCATCATTGTTGGAGCATCATGAAGCTTTGAGTAGGTGGAGGTGGCGCAGGCCACCACCACAAAGAAACCGGAAAAAGAAACAGAAAAGAGAGTAGGGGTCAGTACCGATTTTAGAGCCACCATGAATAGTTGTTATGATGAATTGAACATACAGAGTATCAGGATTAAGTTAAATTACGATTAAAATGAAGTTATAAAAAGGCCATGTTAAAGTAATGTGTTTTCAGCAGTGTTTTAAAGTGCTCTACTGTATCAGCCTGGCGAATTCCTATTGGCAGGCTATTCCAGATTTTAGGTGCATAACAGCAGAAGGCCGCCTCACCACTTCTTTTAAGTTTTGTTCTTGGAATTCTAAGGAGACACTCATTTGAGGATCTGAGGTTACGATTTGGAATATAAGGTGTCAGACATTCCGATATATAAGATGGGGCGAGATTATTTAAGGCTTTATAAACCATAAGCAGAATTTTAAAGTCAATTCTGAATGACACAGGTAACCAGTGTAGTGACATCAAAACTGGAGAATGTGTTCTGATTTTCTTTTCCTAGTTAGGATTCTAGCAGCTGCATTCTGCACTAGTTGCAAACGATTTATATCTTTTTGGGTAGTCCTGAGAGGAGTGCGTTACAGTAATCTAGTCGACTGAAAACAAACGCGTGAACTAATTTCTCAGCATCTTTCAGTGATAAAGAGGTCTAACTTTACTTATGTTTCTTAAGTGAAAAATGCTGTCCTAATGATCTGATTAATATGTGATTTAAAATTCAGATTACAGTCAACAATCACCCCTAAGCTTTTTACCTCCGTCTTGACTTTTAATCCTAATGTATCCAGTTTATTTCTAATAGCCTCATTGTATCCATTATTGCTGATCACTAAAATTTCAGTTTTCTCTTTATTTAACTTGAGAAAATTACTATTCATCCATTCTGAGATACTAGTCAGACATTGTGTTAGTGAATCAATAGAATCGGGTCATCAGGTGCTATTGATAAGTACAGCTGTGTGTCATCAGCATAGCTGTGGTAGCTCACGTTGTGCCCTGAGATAATCTGACCTAACGGAAGCATGTAGATTGAGAATAACAGCGGACCCAGGATAGAGCCTTGTGGAACACCATATTGGATATCATGTGTCTTGAGTTGTAATTCCCACAACTAACAAAATATTTTCTCCCTGTCAGGTAGGATTCAAACCAATTTAAGACACTGCCAGAGAGGCCCACCCATTGACTAAGGCGATTTCTAAGAATGTTGTGATCAATGGTGTCAAATGCAGCACTCAGATCTAAGAGGATGAGAACAGATAAATGGCCTCTGTCTGCATTTACCCAAAGTCATTTACTACTTTAACGAGTGCAGTTTCTGTGCTGTGATTTGTTCTAAAACCTGACTGAAATTTATCAAGAATAGCATGTTTATTTAGGTGGTCATTTAACTGCATAATGACTGCCTTCTCTAGAACTTTACTTAAGAAGGGCAGGTTAGAGATGGGTCTAAAATTTTCAAGAGCGAGGGGTCAAGATTATGTTTCTTAAGTAGGGGTTTAACTACAGCAGTCTTAAGACAGTCTGGGAAGACCCCAGTATCTAGTGACGAATTTACTATGTCAAGAACATTATCAATTAGCACGCCTGATACTTCTTTGAAAAACCTTGTTGGTATCGGGTCAAGGACGAGGTGGAGGGTTTTAATTGAGATATTATTTTTGTAAATCAGGTAAATCTATCCTAGTGAAAGAGTTTAATTTGTTTATAACAGGATGTTGGGGTTTAGGGGATCCTTAGTGTTGGGGAGATATACTATGTTATTTCTAATATCATTAATTTTTGATTGAAGAATACAGCGACAGCCTCACAGGTTTCACTGGAAGCACTTAGGAGGCATTCCTTTGAGCTACCTGGGTTTAGTAGGCGATCAATTGTTGAAAATAAGACTCTAGGATTACTAGCATTGTTATTTATAATATTAGAGAAATAGCAGCGTCTCTCAAGACGGACAGTGTTATTGTATTCTGTTATTTTGACTTTTAATATTTCGTGGTGGATAGTAAGTTTACTCTTCCTCCATTGACGCTCAGCTCTACGGCATGTTCTCTTTAAATCAGACACTCTTTGGGTCTTCCATGGTATACCAATGCTAGAAGATTTTTTCACTGTCTTTTCAGGTGCAACTATGTCAACAGCAGCTCTCACTTTAGAATTAAATCTTTCCACCTTACTATTTACATTGTCCTCGCTATTATAGCTGGCACTATAAACGGACTGATTGCTTAAAATGTTTGTAAGTTTTAAAGCTGCTGCGAATCAAAGAAGCGTTTTTAACAATATGCTTCTCATGAGTGTTTTTATCATTATTTCTATATTAAAAGTAGAAGAAAATGGTCTGATAGACCAATATCAATGATCTGTTTTATATCAACTTTCAGTCCTTTAGTAATCACTAAGTCTAATGTATGACCTGCTTTATGTGTAGGCTGATTTATGAGTTGTCTCAAATCAAAAGAATCCAGGAGGTTCATAAATTCTTTTACTTTTAGATCACACTGATTATCTATATGAAAATTAAAGTCGCCAACTATTAGGAGTGTGTCATAATTAGTAATTAAAATTGACATTAAGTCAGAGAATTCCTCAAAAAGCGCGCGTTATATTTAGGAGGTCTATACACGGATAGTATTAGAACTTGAGAATCTCCATGAATAACAACGGCGAGATACTCAAAGGACTTGAACTTACCAAAACTGACATCTTTACATTTTAATCGCTCGAGTAAATGTTAGCCAATCCGCCCCTTTTCCCTGGCGGTTTGAATGAGTAAAACTGTAATCCGGAGGCAGATTCGATTAAAACTGCGCGCATCTGAATTCAACCATGTTTCATTTAGTGCAATAAGATCTATTTTTTTATCACTAATAAGATCGTTGATAAAAAACGTTTTGTTAGTTAAAGCTCTGACATTTAATAGTGCCATATTTAATGTTTGGAGGTGCAGAGATGAGTACTATGTGCGTTATTGTTATTTGGAATAGGAACTAAATTATTATTATTAGCGCGCTCTGTGTATATTTTTGTTTAATCTGTGATCTGTTTTATAGTTTTAATACATTGTTCTTCTAAAATAGTGATTTTAATTAGATTATTGGAGTTTATGCCGTATTTCCTAGGTTTTCTACGTGCATTGAGATTGCTTATTACAGTATTAATGGTGTGAACTTTAACGGAAGACTCTATTAAACATTCATCATGTCCTGGCACAGCAGTATTATTTCGGAAGGGGTTAAGAGCAGAGATAGATAGTCAAGAAAAACGAATTACCTTCGATATGTTTTCGGAGAGGACCCGGCGCGAAACTGTTCGGATGCAGGCCATCACGCTTGAAGAGACGCGCCTTTCCAAGAAGAGATTCCAATTGTTGATGAAGCCGACATCCTTCTTCTTGCAGAAACCCTGTAGCCAGTTGTTCAACCCTAGCAGACGACTGTAGTACTCGTTGGATCGTCTGACGAGAGGTAGTGGACCCGAAACGAAGATCTTTGCCGATGGGGTCCTCTCCTTCGTGTCTCTAATCAGAGCTGCGAAGTCAGCCTTCAGGATTTCTGATTGTCGGTGCCTTATATCGTTTACGCCGGCATGCAAGACGATTGATCCAACTGCCCTCTCCTTGTGTTTCTCGTAGACTGCTGGCGCACGCTTCATTACATCTCGTACACGAGCACCGGGAAAACAAGAAACAAACGATTTTGCATTAGGGCATGCGACATTAAGGTTTCTAACGATGGAATCACCTACCAGTAATACATCACCAGGTGCTGAAGGCGAAATGGGGACGCGTAGAGGGTCAAACCGGTTCTGAGATAAAATGCTCGCCTGTGCCGATGGAGGTGCTCTGGCCTTGAACCCCCGCCTGCATAGCTGAAATCCACCGAGGTCAGCAGCGGCGTCGCTCCTACGAGACGCGGGGGTGAGGTCGGCACAACGCGGGGTTGATGTTTCGCCGGTTCCAGATGGCAAGGACGGTTTATCCAACAGCCGGGCCTTCAGATTTCTCAGGTATTTCCGTCGGGACAGGAGTTTCTGAATCTTTTCATCAAGTGCTTGGAGTTCCTCAATTACGATTTCAACGCGAAAATATCTTGTGTTATTCATGATGCTTTATTCACAGGTCAAATCATTCAGTTATATGCTTACAATGTGCAAAATACATGCATTTTTTTCTACAATATTTTTATTAAATTTGTAAAATGAAAGTAGTCCACAACCAGCCTGTTCACGTGGGATTGTGCTTTTACCTTTTTCCTTGAAAACAAGAGATTAAAATGCTTTCTCGGACCGTCACTACACACCACATTCGGTTAGTGGGGTGTAGGTGTGAAGTCTTTGGACTTCACACCCTGAGGTTGTGGGTTCAAATCCTGCTACTAACGCTGACTGTAAGCAAGTCAGTTGACCTGCCTGTGCTCCAATTGGAAAAACAAAAGAAATGTAACCAATTGTATCATAAATATTGTAAGTCGCTTTAAACAAATAAGTAAATGTAAATATAAATGAATTAAAGACTGGACTCTTGACCAGTGAATGATGGGGGGAGGCAGGTCTTTAATTTAAAAGCTATGGTCTGTGTTTTCCCTTTTTTTTTCTTTAAACATTTTTTATTAACTAAAGTAAAATGTGCATTATCCTTAATTCTGTAGTAGAGAGTTTGGTATACAGTGGTGTGAAAAACTATTTGCCCCCTTCCTGATTTCTTATTCTTTTGCATGTTTATCACACAAAATGTTTCTGATCATCAAACACATTTAACCATTAGTCAAATATAACACAAGTAAACACAAAATACAGTTTTTAAATGATGGTTTTATTATTTAGGGAGAAAAAAATCCAAACCTACATGGCCCTGTGTGAAAAAGTAATTGCCCCCTTGTTAAGAAATAACCTAACTGTGGTGTATCACACCTGAGTTCAATTTCGTAGCCACCCCCAGGCCTGATTACTGCCACACCTGTTTCAATCAAGAAATCACTTAAATAGGAGCTGCCTGACACAGAGAAGTAGACCAAAAGCACCTCAAAATCTAGACATCATGCCAAGATCCAAAGAAATTCAGGAACAAATGAGAACAGAAGTAATTGAGATCTATCAGTCTGGTAAAGGTTATAAAGCCATTTCTAAAGCTTTGGGACTCCAGCGAACCACAGTGAGAGCCATTATCCACAAATGGCAAAAACATGGAACAGTGGTGAACCTTCCCAGGAGTGGCCGGCCGACCAAGAGCGCAGAGACGACTCATCCGAGAGATCACAACGTCTAAAGAACTGCAGGCCTCACTTGCCTCAATTAAGGTCATTGTTTACGACTCCACCATAAGAAAGAGACTGGGCAAAAACGGCCTGCATGGCGGATTTCCAAGACGCAAACCACTGTTAAGCAAAAAGAACATTAGGGCTTGTCTCAATTTTGCTAAGAAACATCTCAATGATTGCCAAGACTTTTGGGAAAATACCTTGTGGACTGATGAGGCAAAAGTTGAACTTTTTGGAAGGCAAATGCCCCGTTACATCTGGTGTAAAAGGAACACAGCATTTCAGAAAAAGAACATCATGCCAACAGTAAAATATGGTGGTGGTAGTGTGATGGACTGGGGTTGTTTTGCTGCTTCCGGACCTGGAAGGCTTGCTGTGATAGATGGAACCATGAATTCTACTGTCTACCAAAAAATCCTGAAGGAGAATGTCCGGCTATCTGTTCGTCAACTCAAGCTGAAGCGATCTTGGGTGCTGCAACAGGACAATGACCCAAAACACACCAGCAAATCCACCTCTGAATGGCTGAAGAAAAACAAAATGAAGACTTGGAGTGGCCTAGTCAAAGTCCTGACCTGAATCCAATTGTGATGCCATTGCATGACCTTAAAAAGGCGGTTCATGCTAGAAAACCCTCAAATAAAGCTGAATTACAACAATTCTGCAAAGATGAGTGGGCCAAAATTCCTCCAGAGCTGTAAAAGACTCATTGCAAGTTATTGCAAATGCTTGATTGCAATTATTGCTGCTAAGGGTGGCCCAACCAGTTATTAGGTTCAGGGGGCAATTACTTTTTCACACAGGGCCATGTAGGTTTGGATTTTTTTTTCTCCCTAAATAATAAAACCATCATTTAAAAACTGCATTTTGTGTTTACTTGTGTTATATTTGACTAATGGTTAAATGTGTTTGATGATCAGAAACATTTTGTGTGACAAACATGCAAAAGAAGAAGAAATCAGGAAGGGGCAAATAGTTTTTCACACCACTGTATGTTGCATCCTTTACATTTTTTAAGCCCCTAGAGAGTGATATGCAATTTTTCTGTAGATGTCTTATAGATTCCTCTGATTGTTGGTCTCCTCTCCTTCTTGACTGAAATTAACCAGCACCACACTCATGGCTCAGGGTCATATTCTTCAGGTGAAGGATATTCTGAGGATACTAAATCTTCCAACATTGAGACATTAAGTAAATTGTGCAGTTTTGATTTTATTCTGTTTTGTGCAGAAAAAATTTGTTCACACACTGATATGGGTTGCACAAGCCTGATCTCAACTAAATGCAAAACCTTCCTGAAATCTGGGGAGTAAAGCACTTTTTTCAAGATAGTCCCATATAAATTACATTTCTACAAACAGGCCTTTTATGAACAATTTCAGTGCTCTCCACTCAGTCTGGATGATGGTTGTGCATCATTTTGCAAGAATGTCATTTGTATCCTATCTATAGGTAAAGATTTCATTAGGCCATGGATCGTGACAGAACACAAACTTTGAATTACCTCTGTCTTTCCTGAACTACCTTGCTATTCATCACCTATTCTAACTCTAAATCTTTTTTTCTATTTCTGTTTCTTCCACTATTTTTCAGTCTTTTGATTAAGATCACCTCTAAAACTTTGAATTGAAACCTTTCAGCTGGATGTTTGGAAGTGTCATGACGCTATAGCCACCACTAAATCTTTTGCCACTTTTTTTAGTTGTCTATCTCTCTACCAGCACTCTATGCATCATTTACATGGACAATATCCTGACTTTGAATATGCAATTCTAATTCTGTGTGTTGTATGCATTACTGAATTTTCCATTTCTAGACTATTTTTACTTTATACTTTTAATTGTCATAACACAGCTTTTAATTGTAGTCACATCCTGAGGCAAAATCAGCAAATTCTTTTAAAGTATAAGACTTAGATATTAGATTTCTCCCAAGAGGTCCTGAAGAAAGTGATGGGGAACATCACAAACATCAGGCTCTGTTTTCTGTTCCATACACCTTGCTCTTGCTTTATTATCGGTATTTTCTGAGGTGGCAGCAAGGTGCTCCATATGAAGACTTACAGCCATGAAATGTTCTCATCCCATATTTCAATCTCAAGAAAGGAAAGCTAAAAGTGCCTGGTAAAAATGAGGCGATCTCTGGGTCTTTAGTGCTGGAGAACTGCAGGCTATACATCCTAACTCCACAAAAATTGTTCTCAGCTCACACTTAATGTTGGAACACAGGGTTTTCCATACCAGCTGCAGAGCATCATAGTCCTTTTTGAACCACTGGAAGATGTTTTTGAATGTTTAACATTGCCAGTTCCTATATATGTATTAAACAGTAAAATGAAAGTACAAAGTTCTCCTATCTCTTCTCATAACAGTGCATCTAATCCGCCTAATGCACCTGTGTTAATTTGCTTTTGTCTGCCCTAAATGCACAAGTTTTATCTTACTACCAGTTAGCTTGGTCCGATTTATTAAATGAAATCAGACATCCGTAACCGCTGGTTCTGCATTAAGATTCAACAAACCATGGATCAAAAATATTTCGGGAGGGAAAAGAATCCAGGAAGTTCCCAAAGGCAAAACTTGAATTTGCTGCAATCTGAGCACTATGCTAAATCTGTGAAGGATATGTAGGCGTGTACCCTATGGGGCTCCATCTCAGGGAGAGAAAGGGCCAGCCGGACACATCTTGCCTTCGCCCCTTGAGACTCAGTAATGATCCTTCTACTGTTTCACCTACATAAACCTTGGTACAATTTTTATTTCCTTTGTAGTCAAGTTTGATCGTCTTGTTGGAGCTAGGCCAGAAGCTGCAATCAATTGCAGCAGGGCCATCCAATTGGTAGTAGCAATGGCTGGTACAAAGTGCAGCAACTTGATCAGTGTGAAGTCAAAAGCTAAAGGCCCGTTTATACTTGCCATATCCAAGACACCGCAAGGGTCCAGTAGGGAACATATGGCATAAATGTCATCATCAGTACTCTTACGCAGACCCTTATATCAGCGACTACATGCCTCCAGAATTTTATAACCTTGCAGCCCTCTGCATGCCTGTGTGCGCACTAGACAAGAAAACGTGCTCATTGGAGGAGCATTTGTGTGAAGTGTCGCTACCCACACCTACACAATCTAACATTAAAAGCACACAATAGCCAAATCTCCATAGATTTATATCAAGAAATTGCCTGGGCCAAGTTGAAAGTTTGTACAGGCAGAAATGAAAATATCTGTGAGATCTATATGTAAAGACAAAGAAAAAACTTAAGGGATTGTGCAAATGCTCAGTGTCATGCAGTTCTTTGCACCAAATGCTTGAACTATAAACAGACCGTAGTGAGCATTGTCTGTGCGTAACCACTTCTGCAGCTGCCTGCATCCAAGTATAAGTGGGCTTTAAGAGGGAGCATAAAGTGCTATCTCTTGAATAGAAGGTACAAATCTTAGATCTTTTGAAAAGTGGCATGTTAGCGCTGAAGTAAGCCATAAGGTCAATAAGAATGAATCAAGAATTCACACAACAAAGTAGAACAAAGGTGAAAATTGGGGAAATATTAGTGCTGCAAATACTTGAGCTTGAAGGACTATGGAACATCCATAGATTTTGGTATACGTGGGGGGTGGAGGAACCAATACCCTGCGTATACCGAGGGATGACTATAACCATTTTGTGTTTAGCATTCCCTGAGAATGGCAATGTTTAAGGTCAGTTAATCTGATGGTACACCAAAAGAAATCTGTCAATACTATGCAATCATTTTATCTCTACCAAATGTATCAGTTCCACGGTCTATAATTATTAAGATGTAATTTGCCTTTGAAGCCCCACTCAGTGTTTGTGGTTTATGTTCATCTGCAATGGCACCCAATAAACTAAGTGCATGCAGTGTAATATGTTTTTGACACATCCATTCTGTTATTTTTTCATCAGCAAGATCTGGGAGGCATACTTTGTGAGTGGCAGTTCCGCACACGCGGCCATGAAGGCTGCATTATTTTCAATTTGTTAAAATCCTTTTCCGCAGTTTTTACAAGAGGCATAAGATGTGGCCCTGGCTAAAGCTGTATTCTTTGAGGCACACTTTGCAATTACATAATCACAAGCATTTCCCTGCAACTTACAGACTGGCTTTACAAAAAAATTGCAATACCTCACTTGTTTAACTTTATCATAACTAAGCCAAGGAAATTCCTGAAGCCAATAGTTTCTAAAGTGTCATTTAAGCTTATTGATGAATGAATTTCTTATTATAGATGGTCATTTAGATGCAGCATTGTCAATAGTTACATTAACCTTACTATGTGATTTTTGACCCATAGTCGAAGACACACCAGTAGATGCATTATCTTCTTTTAATAAAGATTGTTTTTTAAACACTTCATTATTATGAGATCACCTAACATGTGAACGGTTTTACAATTTTAAGAAGGTTTTTATTATAATGTGCTGCCTTTTAAACTAAAAAGTTTTTCTGGTGCCATTTATTTTTTTAATAAAATGAGATATGCCCAGCTTGTGAAAGAAAAAAAAACCACCTCAGTGACCTGACCCGATTTTTTTTTTTTTTTTAGGGCATTTCACACAGAGGTTTTCCAAATTTCATTTTAATGCTTGTAAAATTAGACATTCGTTACATCTGACATCAGTGTACATATTCACCTTGCAACTGGGTTTCAATGTATCACTGTTCATGTCTGTTGTTACCTTTGTGTTCAGTATATGCTTCAGTAGTACAGTCTGAGCAGTATGATTACTTAACGTGCTTCAGGAACATCAGAAACATTAGTCATTGTGTCTATCTCACTTTCACGATTTGTTAAAAACTGTTCCTCCTTATACAATAAATTGCTTTCTACTGGGCATTTCTTTCCGCTGTGGATGCAAATTATGTTCATATAGCAATCTACTAACTGATCAACTGATTAAGCAGCTGCTGTTCATTCTGTGATAAAGAAACTCAGGTACAATGATGATGTGTGTGTTGCCTGTATACTGACCCTTTACTTGTGTGCATGTGAGTAATTGTGTATTTGGAAGTTAAAGTGGTTAAAGATGTACCTATATAATAATAATACATTTTATTTATATAGCACCTTACTATCAGTCACAAATCATTATAGAAAAGAATGTTTTGTGTCAGACACTAATGGGGACTACATTTTTGTCTAATTTGTCTCCATTTTAGTCACAGTCTGGAGTCCTGAAAGTGATACAGGTTGCATGTATATGAAATTTTATCTTTGTTGAACGGGCAGTGAAAAAATGGAAATAAATATCCAAAAGCTAGATAAAAGTAGTTGACGACACAATATGTAGTTAAAGAGCGCCAATACTATACCCCTGCTTAAGAGATGGGCCGTTGTTACTATGGTTTAGTGATTAAAATATGTACATTTCTGTATAAAAGCTTTGAAAAGATCAGGGTGTACTAACACATTTTTGGTGAAGGTAAAGCTGCTTTTAACAATGATTCTTACAAGCGAAGTAATTAAACACATGTTTTGATTGTCTTTTCTTAAAAAAGTGAAACACAATACTGATTTTTGTAAATATTAGACTACTTACCTTTTCTCAAAATAACCTTCACATCTTTCCATTTTGGTTGCATTAATAATCTCCATGAAGTTCTTTACATTTGTACACATCAGTAGTATTCTTTAAATATGATAACTATACTTGGAAAAAAAATGGTACTGTCCAAGTCACAACAGGTCTATTACAGTTAAAATGTACAATTACATTTTAAGTTAGCCTATTGTGATTGTGCAGACAGATAATCTTTTAACTGTAAATAAGTAATTATTTTTTTTATTAATGCATTATAAATTTTAGGTTCAAGATAGGTTGAATATTTATGTAAAAGTATGTAAAACTTTTTTGTTTTCAGTATTGTACCTATACATTAATTGAACATTTTGCCAATGTTGAACTGTAAATATACAAATAATGTAGGAGGAGAATGGAAAATGTGACTGTTTCAAAAGGGAGTTAAAATATTCAAGTGCATTATGAAAATGATTATAATGATGTAAAACATTTCACAAGTGGTGTACACTATAGCATAGTTTTTTTTTTTCTCCTTCATCATACAGCTCACGAAATCAATTGTAACTCTAATGTCAAAGTAAATTTTTTTTAAAGCTAGTACAAAAGCACTGCTTTAAATTACATGGCTGTATTCTGAAATGAAAGACACATATAGATACAATCACAGATAACTGCAGGCCCATGACCCTTCTTGTTGTAATAACATCAGTAAGCTGAGAACATTTTGGGTGATTTACAGTGCCTCTGTCTGAATGTCTTGTTTCTCAGTTACCCTGAATGTGAAATACTGCATCACATTTTAGTAAGAACTATTGACTTCTGTATTAGTGTACCGTCCAGTTTTGCACAAAACGACTGACTCGGTAGTCCAGGGCTGTTTTCCTGCTTTGCTTTCAAAGCAAAGTTTTTGCAAAGCTAAAACACATTAAATGGGTTTGTGAATGTTTTGTTTAGTTAACTGATTAACCAGTAGTTCTTCCCATTTAATGTGAAGCTAGTAAATCAGCTTAATTGGGTCCAGATTACTCAGAATGAGGCTATTGACAATTATCATGTTCATGTGGGGATAGAGAAAGACAAACTGTTATTTGAAAAAGAGAAAATTGAATACAGTTTGCTGTATTTCCTTAGATATTCTGTGGCCTTCACCTGTCTATCCCCTTTCCATCTCCTTCCTTTTTCAAATATGTTCAAGCTTGCTCATTGGCTTTTAAAGCATATTTGTCTTGTTCTGATTGTTCACATTTAGCATTTTCCCACCTGCTCCTCACCTCATTTTCAGGGTTTTTTATATTAAATCCCAGGTTCCACAAACACATCTCTTGACAGCAGTCATACAATAACTGTGAGGTGTAACAATGTTGGCAGTATGTTAGAGACCCCATCTCCTAGAACTAATAGCAACAACCAAATAGTCATCAGCAATTGAACAACATCGCCTTCCCCGCTGGTGGTTATGCTTCATTATTTATAGTAACCCTAGAATAAATTTTGCTTTAAGGGGTTTTCTGAAATTTATCACCAATATCATGAGCAATTAACATGCACTGTAATTTTTGTGCATCTTTTTTTTTTATTTCTTCTACCTCTACCTTTACGTCCTATAGAGTGTCTTTGTCTCTATAATATAATAATATTTTCATGTTTGTTTCTAGTGAATCATATGTGAGTGTTTTTACAGAATTACAGTAGTATCATTTGCACTTTTTTGGTCTATTTTTAAAGTCTTGATTGAAAGAGAAGTTTGTCTACATTCTATTTCACTGCCTACTGGATTGAAACATTTTTTTTGTTTTTACATGACAAATGCAAATTTTTTTCTTCATTTTAGTTCACTTGGCTATAGTAACAGCAAGGTACAAGTAGGTGGTAGGTAACCATTAGTGCATCATTTAAGTAAATCAAAGTCAAAGCGAACTTTGTGAGCTCAACCATATGCAAGTATACAGATAGACAAAATTGAGAAGCTCAGGGCCCACAGTGTAACAACATGAAGTGCAAATAGACAATTAAAAATGTGAAATGAAAATTAAAATAAAAAAAAATTCAAATTAAAACACAAACCAGACATTGTGCAAAGACAAGACAAAGAAGTAAATACAACTGAAGTAGTTATTTTAATAAAATATTTACTAGGTAGAAAAAAAAACCTGAAGAACTAGGTGGTACATTTACCAAATAGTTTGACAGTGTTTTTTCTTTTTTGTTTTGTTTTTTTGCACTTGTTCAGAAAATCTCTGCCACAATATTGTCCAGCTATTATTTTTTTGAATTGTTGATATTATACAGTATCTTTGACTTGGATGTTATAGGTTGCATTGAACTGAAAGCTGAAAAAAATACTTTTGGGCGTGTTTTCATTTTAGGCTATAAACCAGTAGGTCAGATCAGATTGGGGAATATGCACTTTTAAGGCGCATTACTACACCCACCACATGTCAAAACAGTTTGGGATCCTGGTTGGCAACCCACCAAGCAGACACGTGGTCCAGTCCCATCCTCTGGAAATTACCATCTATCTGCCGCAGCCAGGTGTTACACGGGTGTCTCGTTGGCCTGGTCCAACCACTCGGGTCCACAACAGTTAGGTTCCTGGAAGCCGGATCACACTCGGGGAATTGCGCCTCATGCCCATAGTGCCATAAGTGACGCTACCTCACAATGCAAGTAATGTGCCTCATTCAGGACTCCTTGAGCAATCACTCATTCAACACAAAGTCAAACCAGTGGTATCCAAGGATTCTCTGAAGTGACCCAATACCAAAAGAGCCCAGTCCTCGGAGGCGTGACCATGGGGGGGCTGGGGTGGGCACTGCCCCCCCCACAGACAAGCCATGCCCACCCTGCGAAATGTTCTGTATATTCAATGAAAACTCTGAAGAAGAATAACATTTGATTTTCAAAACTGGGTTGCTTTCCAATTAGACACGCACCGTGCTGCTCAGTTTACTTCGCCGCACATTTTGTAGCACGTTTTGAACCTGTTGACCGCATTCTTTAATTAAAACAGCGTATACGTTCCATTCTTCTTTTATTTTCTGGTTGGTAACACCAAAGGCTATGTATACAGTAGGTGGCTTATTAAAAAGCAGACATCTTCAACCTCTGTCCCTTCACAAGCTGCTGGCTCCACTGCAACACGGACCCACATCAGCAACTGAAACTCCAAAAGATGTAGATTAGCCTACACAATCCTCCAGCTCTGCACCCATGTCAGCTACTCCAACCCTCTGCCTTCAACAAAATATACAGTCCGGCCTACCTGACTTAAATATGGATAGCCCATCACAGCCTATTTTGATTAATTATCCCAAGTGCGCATTCCGAAAGACACTCAGATGTTTTAGTGCGAGCTGGTATCGGTCTCGACCATGGCTTTAATATCCTGTTGTCTGTGATGCCAGCTTTTGCTTTGCCTGCCGCAAATTTAGTGTTTCCAATTCGGACCGTGAGGACGTATTCACCAAACACGGCTATGCTAATTGGAAAAAAGCTCTAGAAAAAGACGGTGGTGGCTTCCACAAACACGTGTCTAGTATCTCGCACGTCAGAGCCATGTCTGCATAGCGAGAGTATCGGCGCCGGGCAGAGACGGATGCAAGCATAGTTCAACTACTGGGTTAAGCCCAGATAGAAAAGAATGGATATTATGTGAAAAGCACTGGGGAGGCCGTTCAGTTCTTTGCAGTCAATGAACTGGCTCTGCGTGGTCACAAATCACAAAGGTGGGGAGGAAGGACTTTTCCTTAAGTTCTTTGATTATACAATCAAAAAAGATGTCAAACTTGCAGAAATTGTAAAATACATCCCAGACAACGCAAAATGACCAAATATATGAAAAAGACGACTCTTCTGGACTTTGCATTAAAAGTGATGGTACCATGGGATCGCTGTAACATTGAGAATTTGTCTGTAGTGATTAGATTTGTCCAGAACTCCATCCCTGAAGAACACCCGATTAGCTTAATTGAACTGAATCAGCTTGATGCTGAATATATTTGTAACCAAATTCTGTCACATCTCTCTGCGCTAGGTTACAGTGTTTTGATGGTGCTTCTGAAATGTCTGGGGCAAGGGGTGGTGTCCAGGCTTTGTTACAAAACAAAGTTGGTAAGTACATTCTATATGTATACTGCTACCACCACCAGCTCCATTTAGCAGTGATACATGCAATGGAATCGGAACCTCTGGCTAAGAAGTTCTTTGACTGGTCAAATTCATTGAACACATTTTGTCACAGACATTATGTTTCACACAGATACAATACACCCACACTGAAAAGACTTCTAGAAATACGCTAGACCAGTCATTATGATGTCACAAAGTCCATTGTCAACAATGAGGAAACTATAAGGGGGCTTCTCTCAGAGGTAGCAGAGGCTGACAAAGCAATTCTACAGGCACATGCGGTGGATTTGTGCACGGCTGGGGAGTTGGTGACAGCTTCACTGGCCACACTGAAGGAGATGAGATGCGACTCATTCCGGGAGGAGCATTTCTCTCAGTGTGAAAGTAGGCCTACCAATTTGCTCAAAAGGAAACGGAAAGTTAATTCACAGCTTGATGATAGTATTGTCGTGTCTACCTTTGGGCATGGTAACTCTGATGAACAAATTGCTCCTAATCAGACTTTTAAAAGGGCTATGTTCAGCATTCTTGATAGAGCTATTGTGGAAATGGAGACCGGAATCTGTCAGATAAGTGTTGAATTATTGAGGGCCACATCGCTTCTCCTGCCAAAATCAGAATTATTTCTTGATCATTCGCTCCTGAAACCACTTCAGGCACTTGCAGGCATAGAGCCAAACAGCATGAGCTTGCAAAATGAAACTGCTGTGGCAAAAGCAATGTTGATCAATAAACTGCCAGCTGATGCTAATCTCTCTGAAGCGTGCAAATGCATTCAGCAGTACAAAGAGGCCTTCCCAATGTTGCATTCACTAAATGTCACAGCACTCATCATTGGTGTGTCTTCAGCTGCATGCGAAAGCTCTTTCTCTACTTTGAACCGCATTCTCACTCCAAACAATGCTGCATTCAAGGAAGAGAAATTTAGTCATTTTGGCACATGAGAAGAACATCACAGAAAATCTAGACATGAATGAATTTATTTCAGAATTTGCCAAGAGTAACCGCAGATTGGTCCTGTAGATAATATCCAGGTTAAACACTGGAAACTGATATTCTATAGCCTCCCTAATGACTACAATGAGCCACGTTTGTGTTCTTGCTCTCATATGTTGTATACATTTGACTTTATTGATATTTACCTTGGAGATGTAGGTCTACAGTATATTTGTTCACAAAGAATAATAATACAAGTTCCATTGCCTCTGTTAATTTTATTGAACAATAGGTTATGATTTATGCCACAATTTTTGCTTTTATATGTTATATAAAACTATGTTGTTATTATTTGACCCCCCTACAAAAATGGGGATAGATGGATATTTTTTGCCCACCCACACATGATGTTCTGGTCACACCTCTGCCAGTCTTTGTCTCAGGTAACTGGATACCATCCATGTCTCGCAATCATATAGCAAAACAGAAAGTACTAGGACTCTAAAGACTTAGACCTTTGTCCTTTTTGCAAAGATACGGGGAATGCCACACACCACTTTCCAGCAACCTCATGACCTCCCCATGCTCTCCCAATCCCTCTACTAACTTCATAGTAATGGTCACCAGAGACATGAATGTCACTGCCGAGGTAAGTAAACCTCCCGACAAGGTCGACACCCTCTCCAAAGACAGACAATCACCATCACACTGTGTGTAAGGATTTCCCTTGGCACACAGTTGTCTCCCTTCTAGAAACATAGTTTTGTTTGTGGTCAATCACAATACATTGTTGAATAAGCATTTTATAAGAACTTAACCCATGTTCTTTGTTAGCACTGTACAAGAAGCATTTACACATATGTAGCCACAACTAGAAAATGTAATACATTTTTTATGTTAGAATCCAGTCAATGCATTAATGGCCACGTTTACAAATACCAATTACAGAACTGTTTGTCATTTATTTCATTTCACATGCGCTTTTTTCAGCTTGCCAGAGTGCCTGATAAAGAAAATAATCACAAATCCACTGAGAATATGAAATTTAGCCCCAGCTTGGAAGCCGTCATACAGATTCACTAGCATCCCAGAGCAGTGATCCTGTGCTGCTGTTTATGTATGTCATTCTTCTTTCGACTTGAAAATGAACATCTGGGCATACTAAATTTGTCTTGAATTTTAATAATGGCTATCTACCTTATGCAAAATGGATGTCCAAACCCTCTCCTGGGCATGCTGCATCATGCTGTAGAATGAGTACGCGATTTTGATGGAACAAGTTGAAGGTCTAGTGGTGGTAGTTTTCACTGGAGTTTGACTCCTATGCCAGGAGGGATACCTTGGTAAAATGTCAGCATTTGTTCCATTTCTGTTCAGTATTATATGCTAAAAATGCATTTTACTATGAACACTCCTAATCAAATGCACCAAATTACAAGGTGTTTTTTGATTCTGTATCCAGGGTTATGTCTTTGATTTAACTAAGAGCTGTGGTTGTCATGTAGTGGAAGCTCTCATCCATTAGTTCTTATTACATTTACAGTAGGATGTTGCTTATCCTAAATATGATTATTGCTTTCACTAGTCTTTCTTTTTTGAAATCTGTGACGAGCAGCCTAAAATAATCAGCTTTCCATTTCAGTTTTTTGTATATAGTTGGAATTATTTTGCTAAAAAAAAGCGATTTACTGCATTATAAATGTCATCTTCTTTTAATCAGTTCTTTCACTAACTACAGTATTTTACCACTGTCATATTTGTATACATGAAATATAAAATGTACTCTTCAAAAGCAAAATGTGTTTCCACAGCCCAGGTACTTGCTGTAAAATTGCCAGTGTCATAGCAAAGAAATGTTCATCATAACACTATTAGCATTTTCTCCCTGCAGGGGAAAGAGTCTTGCAAACGCTGTATGTTTTGGCATTTTTTGTAAATATTCTGATATCAGAATATAGCAAGAGAAAACGCACACAATAAACACTTAGACTGACAGGTACTTGCAGCTTTTAGCAGAATACTTTAAGCTCTTCTAGTTTTAGACATTTGTATGTAACTAATGAGGTGTTTTTAATGTGTATGCTCATTTGAGTGTGTGCTTTATGTATTGTACATTGCAAATTGGAGCAATCAATGCCTTATCTACACAACTATCATCAGAAAACACTTTAGAAAGAACAAAACAAGCGTTGGTATGTGCCTTAAGATGGAGTGACATTTTGTTTGAAGCAGTTATGTTAACAGATTGAACCGTCAGAAGATGTTGTTTGGAGTGTTGAAGAAAAATATCCCATGTCAAATACTGAAAATGAACATTAAATTAAAATCAAAACATTAAATATATATAAAAATAGGAAATGCCCCAATAATGGGCATTAGGGTTAAGTACCAAATGAACCTTTACAAACCAGTAAAGTCAGTAAGAGGCTACTGAATCTAGTAAGTGAAAAAAGGCACCAGAGACAACAGGTGGATCGTTAGTACAGATTTAAATATCAATAAGATTGTGCCTATCAAATAGACCTAATAAGAAGCATGCACTGCCGAACTGAAAGAGTATTTGGTGTCTGTTACTTAATGAGGTTTTGGACTAGTTTAAAGGCCAGCATCTGACAAATTTTATTATGAACTGTAAGTTTTATATGGTGTAACAGTGCAGATGTTTGTTCTGGAGTTTAGAAAAAACATGTGTCAGTAAGAGAGTTTTGAAAGTGCTCCTTATGACAAAGAATGTTGATCATTTTTGCAAAGTTCAAAGTATAACAAGAATGACTTTGTTTTTTGAATTATTAAGATAATGCCACAAGAAATATCTGGGGATCTCTGCAGGTATTCATTTAGTCCCTGAAACATACAAATAGTGTAATGTAAGTAGTTTAAGTAAATTAACGCAACTCAACTAATAATTGCTTGTTTGGATGAAAACCCAAAGCAGTTGTTAAACTGAGTATAAGCAAAACAAAATCTGTAGCATAATTTAGAATGGTTAATTGTAGACAAAAAGACCACAAAAACTTTGAGTGTAATCTTCAGCAGATGTCACTCTTTAAGGATGTATTTATTGTTATAGGGCATTGCAAAAGTATGATAGCAGAAAAAAAAGAGTAAAAAGGGTCTAAATTTATTTAAGCTGATCCACAGTAAGCCTGACTTGAGCTTTATTTAAAATTATTTGCAGTTTTATCTTTTATATAAAAGAAATAGTTTGTGGATGGAGTCACTGAAAATATCTCTTTGACAGGAAAAATGGTAAAATATTAAATGTATTTACTTTATAAATATATAGTATGTGCCCATTTTGCATAGCAACATATTGCATTTAATTTTAAAATATTTCAGTATGATTTTCTTTGGTTGTAAGTGGCTGTTACTACGATAATAAGAGGAAACTGTGATAAGGGGAAGTAAAAACAGAATTTAGGGCTGTTGTGATTAATCAATGTAATTGACTAAACAATTTAATCGAATTGTATTTTCTTAATCAACTAGTTGTCCCTGCCCCTTCTTCACATTATACACTGGCATGCTATGACTCTGCACTGTTTGTAACCAAACTGGTCATGGAGGCAGCCACACCACATTCAGAAGAAGGTTTCTCCAGACATCAGGCAAAATTCTCCTCTGTATGTGAGTATTTCACCCAAAAATCTGAGAAAATGTTTATTGTGTAAAAAACAGATGGTGTTCCAAAACTACACACGCCCAATACAAGAATACCTGAAGAATAAGCATAACTGGTGTAATATATCAGGTATATAATACCTGACAAGACAACAATGCTGATAGTAAGTAATCCATTTACATTTGTATAGATTTTCAACAATACTGGTAGTTTTTTTAGTATTGTGAAGCTTGAGAAACTCTTGAGAAATTAATGTTAGTGACTACTATTAGTGCACTTAAGTATAATTACTTTTCATGACATAGTCTAGCCAAATAAGACACACTTGTTAGTTATTTTGGGGAGAGTTGTCATTTCACCTTTTGCCAGATTTTTCTCATAATTTTCTCATAATTGAGCAGCAACAACATCTTATACTTTGTATAACATAGGTTAGCTTTTATAAAGTATTTTTAGATATTTTCTCCAATTGTTGAATCTTAACTAAATCACATTCAGTAAATGATCAGATTGACTCAGTAAGATGTATTTTTTTTTTATTCTAGCACAGTTGACGAGTTGATGCAAACTGGAAAAAGATTTCAGCATAACAATACACAACTAGCTGTCTGTTCTGTGGTGCTAAGGTGTCACCCGCTTGGGTCCCAATCCAGATAGTTTGTTGTGTGGTAGGTGTGGCAATGCGCTGTAATCGGCGCATTCCTCTCTTTGCCTGTATACAGTGGAGCTGCTACTAGGAAGCTGGCCTTTTCAAAAAGAAACAATCATTTCTACTGAAGTTTAAATTGCCAGTTGTTCAGACTGTGCAGCTCAGCAAAATCCTGATTTTAACAATAAAAACATTTGCACATCTTTAAAAGCTTCTGGGCTCTTTGCACATTCTCAGATGAAAGGATGATGACCATCCTGCTACCCTCGTTTCGCTGGAAAGAGTAATTTATTTTAGCAGAAAAACTGTTCCCAAAGAACTTGTATGTGTTGCACAGAAACTTTTGCACATGATTTTAATGGATTAATTGAAGACTTGTGTGGTAAGCTACTGATTAAGATGTCTAGTGGGTTGCTTTTGAAAAAATTACAAATTGCATATGAACATTAAGAATTTAAAGTGAATGTTTACATGCATTGCCAACCCTGCTTGTCCCCATATTTAATTAATAAATATTTAATTTTAATGATGGCAATACCAGGCAATATTAATTTTAAAATCATGCTATAGTTCAGTCAGTGCCTCTTCAGAACAAAGCTCGAAGCTGTACCAAAGTCAGCAGCAAAAAAATGATCTGTTAGTGAAAGTGTAACTTATTTAATGGTGTGCGGCTGCAGATGTGCAAAAGATTGGTTTTACCCAACTCTTGAAAGATATGAGTCGCTTGACTCCTGCAATATGATTTCAGTGTCAGTTGGTATCATTTATCCTTTACATAAACATTATTTAGCTGCTTTATGCCAAATGTGCTTAGCAGCTATATTCTTGATGTCTATGAATAACATCCTTATCAATTTTAAGGTGGATTTAAAAAAAATAAATACAAGTGCAATGTATCATAGAGTAGATTCATTATAATGTTTATAATACTTAAGTAAAAGCTTAAGTATTTGGTGTAACTTCACGTTGGACTGCTGACTTCAAGTTATGTTAATAAGTTCATTGTTAATCAAGAATTTTTTTTTTATTGTTAGCAGATCTGTCTTGTTTGTCTTTTTATTTTAATTTTGTTTTTAGTTTTTTTTCATATCCTAAAGCTTTCAAATTCAATATATTATTCAATATTTTAAACACAGCACACATTCATTCATAATACTATTTCACTTATTTGGGCAAAACTAGTCATTAGTTTAATTGATTGATAAACTAGTCAATAGAGTAATCATTTGCAAAATAATCATAATAAAGTCTAATGATTCCACACCCACAATTATGATGTAGAAATTAAGAGCAGATTGTAGTTTAGAATTAATAATATAAGATAAAAAGATATATTTTTGTTTGATGTTTTAAGGCAAAACAGATACATATATTTTATTAACAAGAATGAACAATGAGGAGTTAGTAGAAAACAAATACAAAGCTTTTGTGATAGTCCTGTATTTATTGAAATTGTTAAACTGCAGAAAACAAGTGATACTTTTAGTGTGTATTACGTTAAGGATAAGTTAGGTAAATTGCTATAACAGGAATCGTTCATCATTGCATTGCAAAGAAGTTAAAATATATATCCTAAAGGCAAGAGAAAAGTGATTCAGAGCTTTGATCTAGCTGCAACAAATTTACCTACAGACAGAAGATACATGGAAGCAATAAACGAATTATACTGGTTCTTCACATGCAATCTGATTATTCTGGCCAGAGTGTTAATTGGATCCTAACTGGCAGATCTGATATGTGTAGCTTGGTAGTGGGAAACCTTTCGAAGTGATGAACTATAATTCACTGAACTGCTTGAAGCACTTGTAATTTACTGCATGTCAGGCTATGAAGAGCCTGACCTGATGGACTTCCCATTACCTGTAACACTGGAAACATTTCAATGAAAGTAACTGTAATAAAAAAAAATTGTGGAAAAAGAGAATGTACAATGACTCTATATGGTTAAGTCTGATTTGTTTGTAATGTGAACTTTGAAGTGAAGAGGGAACGTCTGACCACAAATTGTTAGCTGCATATACTAATGCTGCATTTAAATGATTGAAATTTACAGAGCTCTATGCACCATATTAAAATATTATTAGTTTAAACAGAGTTTTGAAAGTTTGTATTTCCTTTGCAGAATATATTTTTAGAGCAGACGTCTTCACAACACATCTTAAATGTGAAAAAAGAATGATGTTAAGTAAGATAAGTTACACTGGTTTGACTGAGATTTACCGTGGGAAGATCTGACATGAAAACATATATATATTTTTTAAACTGCAAACATTTCAGCTTGTTTAAAATTAGTCATTCCATTTTTGAATTCTGAAGCCATGCAATTTACAGTACTTTTTGACACTTGTGCAGCTTGAGAACATTTTGTATATGTAAATTTGTAGGGGATTCATTTATTTCATGGTCATAGAATTGTAGGGCTAGCATGGGCTTGATTGCTATTCAGCACCTTAGTTAAATAAGTCTTGGTGGTCTCATCACTAGCTTTTAGTAGACTCCTGTTCCTATCGTGATAAACACTACCATGGATGTCATTAATTGGTAAGTAAATTAACAGTGTCGACTCAATGAGACAGAAAGGGTCAAGAGGGTGATGAGTGAGGAAGCCGTTTCTGGGCTGTGTACTCTAGGGAGGAGGAGGATTGAGATGAATTAACTAGATAGTGAAAGAATTTTATTTATTATTTTTCCCCAATATCATCCAACATCTTAATTAATACAAAACTACAGTATCATAGTACCATAGATAGTGAGTTTTCCAGTGGAATTCTCTTGTACATGTACTGCATCTAATTAAGTGTAAAAACCTTCTGACTACAGTAATAGTAATTTTTATTTTTGTTTTGTTTTTCCCCTCTCCAAATGAAATGTTCTTAAGAATCCAGAGAATATCCCAATGTGAGAAGCTTTTTAGGTATTGTGTGTTAACCTATAGACATTTCCTAGTGAGACTGATTTAGTTTTTTTTTTAATTAATTCTCCTTTGTTTTGTTGATTGAAATAATTTGATGCTTAAGATACTACTGGTTGTCAGTGGTACAAATAAGTGATGGTGACCGCAATGCATTGTGACAGGAATAAATTAAAATTGTTTGCTTTTTTAATTGTTTGCTGTCAGGTGCAGACTGTGGCAGGTACACATAGCTACTCATGACAGATATCAAAATTTTTTGCTACAGAAAACAATAAATAAAGCATTTAATAATTTTAGATAGAATTACTGTGCAGTGACATTGTTCATTTTTAGATGCGCTCAGACTCAGATGATTCAGACCAGAAAGCTTGATCTGTTTTTGAAAACTCTTTATCCAACTGCATGTTCATTCAGATCAGCTTTCAGTCAGAATAAACCATACAGTTTTGGTTTCTGTCAGAAGTATTACCATGACATTTTTAGGATTGCTTTTAGGGCGTACTCATCAATCCAATTTGAAGTCTCGGGTGACCATCAAGCACCTTTATATGTTGAACCTTGTGATATGTTTCTCATAACAAATTTAAATTAAAGGTCCTAGTTTCAGTATTGAACTTTTCAGCCAAATGGCAAATGAATTTATATCCTCCAGTGTTCC
>NC_053161.1:37363067-37370567 GCF_016835505.1 Polypterus senegalus
GTGGAGATGTATGTAAAATAATCCTAGCAGCTTGATTAGTCAGTAGTATTGGAAATTTCTTACTGGCCCATTTTCTGTATAGAGTGTTCATATATACCTTATGCACTGGTATGTATACTTTTCACATATACAGGATCTTATTTTAATTTCCTATTTTTCATGTTCATAAACAGCCAGCATTGTAATAATCAAAAGAAATATGTGGGTCTCTAATTTAAATTGTGATTAACTGAGCCCAAAGTAATTGTTGTGCATTAACTGTTACAACATGCAGTTAGTTTGTGTGTAAATAATCCAATGCCTATTACTTTTTAAGAATAGTTACATACTGTAGTTCCCATTTAAATTGTCATTTTCACCTAGTTGGTGTTTATATTTACTGGTATTTATTGTATATTTCTAACCTTAACAAATAAGCATTACAAGAAAGATTTTACCAGACATAAAAAGCAGCATGTTCCCACAGAGCTTGTACAACATCCCCTCCTTTGCTATGTTTAATTAATATTTTAGCACTTTGCTAGAATCATTCCTGTTGCTATGTTACCTGTGTAAAAACAGTTGTATATCTACAGTTTTTGATGCAATGAATATACTACAGTTACAGGTGCTGAATTATTACATTTTCATTTCTCTTTTGTAATTAGATGTATTTTTTGTGAAATTCTTTACTTAAACCAATTTTGTTCCAGTGAACATTATGGAGTTTGGTGTTTATTAGCATGCAGTTAACATGTCTAAAAATAAATAGAAGTAGTACAATACTTTACAGAAATAGATGTGTAAACTACAGTACTTTAACTGTGAAATACAATTTTATTTTTCACAGTTGTCGTAGTTGAGCTAGTATGAGGTCGATGCTGTCTCAATAAATTGATAAGAAAATTTTAGATTTCTGAAATCATATTTCTTCTAATTATTTGCTATAATCGTGAAATTAAAGATTGTGACTTCTGCTGTTAGAACATGTTTGCTAACTTAGAAACATTGTAATAGAGTGGTATTTCTTGATTAATTTTTTGATTATGAATAGGTCTTTTGATAAAGTCATTTCAGGACTATGCATACTAATAGCCTGGTTAATGATTGTAATTGTACATAATAAACCATGCTCCATTTGGATATATGACATGTTGAAGATGTGCATTAAAAAGGCCAAATAGATAAAATGCCCACACATTTTCTTTGCATTACTCTATAAATTATCATTGTAACCAATGTTTAAAACTTTGATGCACAACTGCAAATAACCATCTTAATATATATATGATGATATATACAAGGGCAACAAGATGGTGTAATGGTGTAGCAGGTAGTTGCTCTGCAGACTTTAGCGGAATGGCTTTCAGATTTATATTTTACTTGGGAATATATATTCAGCTAAGGCGACATGCTCACTCTAAAGATAAGCTGTCCAGTTTGAAGCTTACATATAAACGACTAAATCATGCACATTTTTTTTATCACAAAATTGTGCACATTGAGTCATTATATTTATTTGTAAGACGTTGTACATTATTAATAATTCGTTATTAAGTCTCTGCTGTATTGACTCAACATGTTCATCCTTGTTCCATAGTCTCGCAGTTAGACTGATTGCGGTAAATGTAAACCATGAGGAGTTCATAATTTTATCTAAATGACCAATTCTGGCTTCCTACTGCATTGATGAACATTAAATACATAAAACAAAGGATGTATAAATGATTTACCTCCAGTTAGTCTTCACATGTAATTCATACCTGTTGTTTTTAATATTCAAAATTGAATTTTTAGATGATTAAACTTCACTTTAAAAGTCTACTCACTAACGAGCTTAAAGCTCATTTTTAAGATAATACAGATAGCTATAGTGTATCCTTATGTTTCATTTAAAATTAAGACCACCCCAGTGTAATGCTGCTATTTATATTTTTCCCTCCATCACAAAGCAGGTGCCTGTGTCAGTGGCCATGATGACTCCCCAGGTGATCACCCCACAGCAAATGCAGCAAATTCTTCAGCAGCAGGTACTGTCACCACAACAACTCCAGGCCCTTCTTCAGCAGCAGCAAGCAGTCATGTTACAACAGGTACTATTTCTTTTTCTGTTGCTGACAATTAACTGATAGATATATATATTTATATATTATATATTTTTATATATATTATATATACCGTATTCACTCGTGTAAGATGCACACCCTAACTTTTTACAAAGAAAATCGGGGAAATCGTTTTGCCCCATGTACGACGCGCGTTGTGATTGTATAGGAAGCGTTTAGAGAGAGAGAGAGAGAGAGTGTGAGTGTGCGAGTGAGCGAGCCCAAGCAGAAGAAGTAAACATTACAGAATTACATTTCCTCGTGTTTGATGTGCACCTGATTTTCTAATGCTAATTTTTGGGAAAAAATGTGCACGTGGTACATGCATAAATACAGTGTGTGTGTGTGTGTGTGTGTGTGTGTGTGTGTGTGTGTGTGTGTGTGTATATATATATATATATATATATATATATATATATATACATACAGTAAATATATATATATACTGTGTATATATATATATATATATATATAGTGTGTGTGTATTTTTTTCTATTGGGTTTTAACCTCCACTTCTGTTTACAGCGATCGGTTTGTAGCGTGCATTGTTGCAATGTTACTTTTCTTGGTGGATTGTTAAATTAAGGATTTTTCAAATGTTCATTTTTTTCCCTGTTAAAAAAAGTGTTTTTAGCGAGCAGTTTATAGTGCTACAGAGCAAACTCTTGCAGTGTTAGTTTTCTCTGTTGTTCAAGGTTTTCTCTGTGTTATTCAATGTTTTTACATTTAGTTTACTATTACGCTGTGCATTCTATGGTATAGTTAACTATATTTGTGCTTAAAAATCTTTAAAAAAATATATATTTACATACAGTTCGTACGGTTGGGAACGGATTTATTGTATTTACATACAGTCCTATGGGGGATATTACTTCGGTTCACGAGCAGAGTTTTGGAACGAATTATGGTCCTGAACTGAGGTTCCACTGTGGTGTGTGTGTGTGTGTATGTGTGTATATATATATATATATATATACGTGTATGTGTGTGTGTGTGTGTGTGTGTATATGTGTATATATATATATATATATATATATATATATATATGTATATATGTGTGTATATATATATATATATATATATATACCGTGGAACCTTGGTATACATCCTTAATTTGTTCCAGACCCTTGGACTTATACCAAACAGGACGTATACCAAGCAAATTTTTCCCATTTGAAATAATGGGGAAAATGATTAATCCGTTCCCATGGAAAAAAAAATCCTATTGCTATTGGCATGTTATACATTGATGGGGTTGTATAAAATAATTTAAACACTGCTTAATACTAAAATACATAAATACAAAAGCAATGAGATGAAATAAATGAAAACCTCACTTTTTAATAACATCTTTGTTTTTCACAATCGTAGATACCGTCGTTCTCGGCAAACGGTATGCAACAGCCATGTCCCGGATACGCATGCCACCTTCATACTTTTCAACAATCAATTCAAATTTACATGAAAAAAACACAAAATCACGTTGTGACGATGCAGGTTTTGCTGTGTGCTCCCATCTGCTGCCGGGGAGCCCTTGAATCCTACACCGTCGGTAATGTGCCTCACTGCTAACCTCATCTGTAAAGCAAGGGGATGGTGAAAAAGTGCAAAGTGCTTTTATTAAAGCAATTAACAAAACAAGGTGTTCAAATTAAAGTGCAGTCTCCAAAATTCCAATAAATAATCCATAAACTCAGAAGTGAAACGTGGTTAAAAACAATAGAAAAAAGTCTTCTTAAAAACAATGAAGTTAAAATAGAGCAGGAAGCATTCTTTAAAATAAAAATAAAAAACAAGAAGAAGCCCGGTGCCTTTTACCTGGCGGCCCCCTGCTTCCTTTCTTTTTATTCCCCTTCAAGCCAACTCGCGCTTCTGTTTATCAAGATAAGCAGCCCTCTCTCTCTCTCTCTCTCACTCACTCACTCACTCACTCAACCTCCCGTACGTTTCTTTTTACTCCCCTTCAAGCCGACTCACGCTTCTGTTTATCAAGATAAGCAGCCCCAGGAACAATCCTGAATGCGGACGGTCCCTCACAAGTGCACTTTGGTGAGAGACGCCCACATCGCTAATCGCCCTGACAACCTTCAGCCACATAACCACCACGCCCCCTCACCAAGCTGCGAGCGTGGTGATTATTTATTTTAAAGCTGGACTTTGACAGGAACTGTGGACCCGCTATATCACACACGTGAAAGTTCACAAGAGAGTTATAGCGCGGGTTGTTCACTGAATGCTAGCAACTGGCGCACTAACGCTCGTCGGCAGTCGTGGCTTTGTCTCGAGAAGGTAAACAAGGTTAGCATGCGAGTCGTATTCCAAACAAAGGTCGTATACTAAGCAAAATTTTTCGTGTCCAAACAGGACGTATACCAAGTTGGACTTATTCCAAAGCAGACGTATACCAAGGTACCACTGTGTGTGTGTGTGTGTGTATATATATATATATATATATATATATATGTATATATGTGTGTGTGTGTGTGTGTATATATATATATATATATATGTGTGTGTATATGTATATATATATTGTAACAGAATAAGATGCTTCTCGCACCCTTGCACCTTCAGACACCACGTCAGACACCAGGTAAAAGTCCAAAGATGATATTTATTTTATAATAACGTGCACAAAGCACCCTCTACTCCCAAATATTCCAATAAACAATATACAATAACAAATCCTCCACTCCCAGACGCTTAGCCACCCTGCCTCCCAACTCAGCTCATCGCCTGGGAGCCCCACAGTCCTTTTATATTCCCTGACCCGGAGGTGTTCCTTCCCAACAGTCCACAAGTCCTTATTCCTTCCGGGTCAGGGTAAATAATGTTTCTCACCCCGGAAGCCCGTCGCTCTTCCTATGACGAACTTCCGGGTCATAGGGCATGAAGAATTCTTGGTCCTCCCTGCAGCTCCCTCGTGGCCCCCATGGCATCCAGCAGGGCGGTGCACAAAAACTACATGGTCCATAATGCCCTGCTGGTCTTCTGGGGACCTCCATGCTGCAAGGAGGGCTCCACCTGGCGGCTTGGGGGTATTGGCCGGGGTACATGGCCGGCCATATCTTACAGTACTCCCCCCCCAGCGACGAATTATAAAGATTCGGAGCGGCCTGCCCCGAGGGAAGTCTTCCTCCAAGAGGACGCCATCCGGGATCTGACTGCGTTGCCCCTGTCCTCGAGCAAACCTTGGGGACGGTGTACCTCCTGTCTCCCGGGGACATTAGCCACTCGTGACCCGTCGCTGGCAATTGTAGCACCGGCAGTCCTCCTGGTTGGCTCTTTTCCCGATACCTGAAACATCTCGGGAACTCGGTCAGCTCCACCCTTTCCCCCGCCAAGGAGGGTTTTCTGGCCGCCTCGCTGCTCTCCGCCCTTTTTCCCACCTTGTCAGGAGACCCCTTCTTTATTCTAAGGATCTCCAGTTTACTCTGGGGCTTGTCCACAGTTTGGGTCTCTATTAATGAAAGAGAGCCCTTTTACTGTCTGCACGCCCTTTGATTTATAAACAACATGGGTCGGGTCTTTAGGATCGAATCGCTCCAAGAGACAGCACCAACCAGCTGCTCTGGCTCGATCGGTCTTCCCCCGCCGCCCGTCGCTTCGACCTCTCTTGTAGGGCACATCCATTTGGCACCCGCTATGGATTAAAAGCGGCCCGGATCACATTGCGCCCCTATTACATTATATACGGTACCGACATTACCTGTCTGTACCGCCAAATCACATAACACGGGAGGCTCTCGGTCCAATCGCCGCAGGTACTCACGCACTCTTCTTAAAGGCGCCGCCGCCGCCCCAGATCTCCAACGATCTTCTTAATCGCCTCTAAAGTCTGCAAAATACTCCGCACGGGCTCGATTAATTTTTCGAGTTCCCGCACGCCAAAATAATTAGTTAATTCGGCCGGGTTTGGCTTACTTCCTGGTTTGCCATACCGTCCGCCGGGAGCCAATGAACTCGCCCGCTGTCGGCACGTGTTCTGACGGGTTCCGCACGGGTTTCTGGGAATTGGAGTTCTCTACAGACGAGGACCGGGCCGCCATCTTTGGTCGACTGCGACCTGCCTTTATTAATTTGTCGGCAGATCAACCAGCCATTTCCCGGCCCTCCTTACCTTCTTTTGGGTTGAGCAGTGCTTCGCCACCACCCCTTTCTCCTTCGGAAAAATCAAGTCCGTCTTTTCTTGGGCGAAGTCATAAACAGCTGGACACGGAACGTCACCTTTCTGGAATCCTTCGTGGTACTTCCCGTGTCCCTCGCCGGCACCCGTAATGCGGAAGTCCTTTTCGCTGTCCGTCTGCCCGCATAAAAGCGCCACACTATCTTCGGGAGATTCTCCTGCATCCCGCAGAACCTCCGGATGATCTTTTCCGAGGTATGTGCATGGTACGAAATGAGAAATTTTAAATAGATTATCTACATTTGCAGCACATACCTCGTTGTAGGTTTCTTCGTCCGGAGTCCTCTCCCGATCCGTAGTCGCCCTGTCGCCATCCCGAGTGTCGGCCATGACGAACATGGAACTTCCGCTGGTGCTGTTGCCCTGTTTTGTCTTCTTTTTCCCATTACAGACTTGAAAAAAGGTGAGGTTTCTGGCGATTTTCCTGTGTGTGTTGTGACGCTGTCTTCCCAGGGTATTCTGTCCACAGTAAAATTTTTCCAGGTCCTCTGCCAAACTGATGGCCAGAGAATCCTGCCGACTACGCCAACTGTAACAGAATAAGATGCTTCGCACCCTTGCACCTTCAGACACCACGCCAGACACCAGGTAAAAGTCCAAAGATGATATTTATTTTATAATAAGTGCACAAAGCACCCTCTACTCCCAAATATTCCAATAAACAATATACAATAACAAATCCTCCACTCCCAGACGCTTAGCCACCCTGCCTCCCAACTCAGCTCATCGTCTGGGAGCCCCCACAGTCCTTTTATATTCCCTGACCCGAGGTGTTCCTTCCCAACAGTCCACAAGTCCTTATTCCTTCCGGGTCAGGGTAAATAATGTTTCTCACCCCGAAGCCCCGCTCTTCCTATGACGAACTTCCGGGTCATAGGGCATGAAGAATTCTTCGGTCCTCCCTGCAGCTCCCTCTCGTGGCCCCCATGGCATCCAGCAGGGCGGTGCACAAAAACTACATGGTCCATAATGCCCTGCTGGTCTTCTGGGGACCTCCATGCTGCAAGGAGGGCTCCACCTGGCGGCTTGGGGTATTGGCCGGGGTACATGGCCGGCCATATCTTACACAATATATATATATGTGTGTATATATATATATATATATATATATATGTGTGTGTATATATATATATATGTGTGTGTATATATATATATATATATATATATATATATATATATATATATATATATATATGTGTGTGTGTGTGTATATATATATATATATATATG